>NC_143013.1:218473516-218688516 GCF_055824585.1 Amblyomma mixtum | reverse complement strand
GATGGATGGATGGATGGATGGATGGATGGATGGATGGATGGATGGATGGATGGATGGATGGATGGATGGATGGATGGATGGATGGATGGATGGATGGATGGATGGATGGATGGATGGATGGATGGATGGATGGATGGATGGATGGATGGATGGATGGATGGATGGATGGATGGATGGATGGATGGATGGATGGATGGATGGATGGATGGATGGATGGATGGATGGATGGATGGATGGATGGATGGATGGATGGATGGATGGATGGATGGATGGATGGATGGATGGATGGATGGATGGATGGATGGATGGATGGATGGATGGATGGATGGATGGATGGATGGATGGATGGATGGATGGATGGATGGATGGATGGATGGATGGATGGATGGATGGATGGATGGATGGATGGATGGATGGATGGATGGATGGATGGATGGATGGATGGATGGATGGATGGATGGATGGATGGATGGATGGATGGATGGATGGATGGATGGATGGATGGATGGATGGATGGATGGATGGATGGATGGATGGATGGATGGATGGATGGATGGATGGATGGATGGATGGATGGATGGATGGATGGATGGATGGATGGATGGATGGATGGATGGATGGATGGATGGATGGATGGATGGATGGATGGATGGATGGATGGATGGATGGATGGATGGATGGATGGATGGATGGATGGATGGATGGATGGATGGATGGATGGATGGATGGATGGATGGATGGATGGATGGATGGATGGATGGATGGATGGATGGATGGATGGATGGATGGATGGATGGATGGATGGATGGATGGATGGATGGATGGATGGATGGATGGATGGATGGATGGATGGATGGATGGATGGATGGATAGGTGCGCCCCCTTTGAAACGGGGTGGTGGCAATTGCCACCATGCTCAGCTTTTCTTAAGCAGCGGCGGGAGCGCCACCTCGAAAGTTAAGGCCGATTCTAATGTGGCCGAACAGATACGCGAAAGAGTGCGTGTGGTGGGGAGGGCTACGCCACAACGTACCACGCCACCTGGGGCTGCGAAAAAAGCCCTTTATTACCAAAGATAAATAGCCGTAGTCTATAGCAGTGGGAGGCCGTCCTGACTGACTCCGACCCGAGCACATAGCTTATGCTGGAGACGAGCGCCAAGGCAGCGGCGCAGGCCAACGGGATCCTGGAATAGGGAAGACCGACCACTGAAATCAGCCAGGACAGCAGCTTGGGCATGTTGGTTATTCATTCTTGATGGAACAGCGCAAAACATCGGGACAAGAGACAAGCGCTGACTTACAACTGGTTTTTATTTCGAAGAAACATTGCTTCTTATACCTTCTTCACCCTCTCCAAAAAAACACATGCGTCGCAACCATATCGTTCAAGCGTCCACGAAAAAGCATAAGACAGATTATCACAGATATTTATAATCACATTTTTAACATGTCAAATTCTTTCTTAGTCAAAGCAACAGACGGCGTGCTGACACAATCGTCGCCCAGACTTGCTATCGAAGCTGCCTCGATTATTTCCCTGACTAACTGGTCTTTGTGATTAGCCAAAGCTTTGCATTTTTGGAAAACCGGTGCACAACTAGTTGAAGGGCAATCTCTGCAATGGATTCCCAGGTTCCTGCAAGCTTGCTCGAAATTATTTTTGTGTTCTAGCAGCCTCTCATTCATGCACCTGCCAGTCTGCCCAATGTACTGTTTACCGCAAGTCACTGGCAACGAATAAACAAGGCTTTCGGTCCACTTCACAAAGGGGGTTCGATGCTTTATCGTGCATCCCTGCTTCTTTTTGGTCGGATCGGAGTTGACTCGTCTGCACAGACTTTTGAGTTTATTAGGAGCAGTCATCACTACATTCACGCCAGCTTTTCGACCTATGCCTTTCAGGCGATGGGAAATATTGTGAAGATACGGAATTGCTACTACCGGCCTCCTTTCTTTCTGTTTCTGTGCATCATCTTGCTGCTCGGGCCTAGCCTGCATCAGGTGCTTTTTCAACTGCTTGGCAACAGATACCAACAGGTGCGAGGGGTAACCCGAGTTGCCAAGCCGTTCCGCCTGGCGAAGAAAGCTCACATTCATTTGGTGAACACAGGATTTCCTCAAGGCATTCGTGAAGCACAGGTTCACAATAGCCCTCTTGGTCAGCTTAGAGTGAGCTGATTGGAAGGGCATTGGCGCTTTCTCTGCTCTGGGCTCATAGGCCCAGCAGGCGTGCCCTCTAGTGAACTCAAGTCTCAGGTCTAAAAACCTGAGTGACCCTTGAGCAGGAAGCTCGTGCGTGATAATAAGTGGCTGCAAAGCCTGCGCAAAGCGACCCACCTCCTCCATTACTGCTTCTAACGTATTCGCCCTTTGGCCATCACAAAGAACTAGGTAGTCATCAACGTACCTAAATACCTTTTTAACACTAGTACCAGCAAGGGTTACGTTCAGGAACCTGTCTTTTCGCGCCAAGTACAAATCACTGAGTAGAGGCGCGATACATGAACCAATGCAAACACCGCGTTTCTGGAGATACACTTTTTCCTCCCAACAGACGTAAGTTGACCTGAGGTACACTGCTAATAGCTCCAGGAACCCTCTAATAGACATTCCGCAGGCGTTTTGAAATGCAACAGCACCATGCGTATCTATGCATTCTTCTACAGACACCATCAGCTCGTCATGCGGTATGGAATAATACAAATCTTTTACATCAACTGAGCATGCGGCAAAGGCACTGCTAGAATTGTCAGTTAAAAATCTAGCTATATCGTCCGAAGATTTCACCTGAAATGGGTCGTCAATTGTTAGTAGTTTTAATTTTGCTTGCAAGAAGACACCAAGAATCTTTTGCCACGTCCCTCCCTCAGAAAATTATTACCCTCAAGGGCCAGTCTGGTTTGTGAGTTTTTACAGTGAAAAACGCGTCCAAGTTAGACTTCTTGCAAGTTTTTATGCCTCGAAGGAGGTAGTCAAGTTTAAGTTCTTTGCATAGCTTCATAGCAGTTACCTTTGCTTTCCTAACAGCTGATGTCTTGTGCTCGTCAAAAACAGAGCTGATGGTTTCTAACGCCTTAGTTTTGTACAAGTCCTTGGAAATCACAGCAAAGCCCCCCTCTTTGTCAGAGGTCAGCAACGCAAGGGAATTGTCTTTCAAGTACCTTACAGTACGTCCCACTGGGAGATTCCTCTCGCAGAGCTGGTAGCGGCCAACGACGTCGGCTCCGTCTGAAATACACCTTGCACTTTCCGACTCAGGGCTTGCCTTGGCAACGCGCCGCACCATGGCAAGAAGCTCCGGTGTTGTCTTCTTCGGTTGGATGGCAAACTTAGGCCCAAGGCTAAGCACCTCGCGGACCGGTTGTGGCAGAACATCCACACCAAGCGTGTGGATCTTGTTTTCTTGGCTTTGTTCGGTCATGCCTCTTCTCCTTTCATTGTCAAGGCTGCGCGCTGACTACAATGAAAGGAGAAGAGGCATGACCGAACAAAGCCAAGAAAACAAGATCCACACGCTTGGTGTGGATGTTCTGCCACAACCGGTCCGCGAGGTGCTTAGCCTTGGGCCTAAGTTTGCCATCCAACCGAAGAAGACAACACCGGAGCTTCTTGCCATGGTGCGGCGCGTTGCCAAGGCAAGCCCTGAGTCGGAAAGTGCAAGGTGTATTTCAGACGGAGCCGACGTCGTTGGCCGCTACCAGCTCTGCGAGAGGAATCTCCCAGTGGGACGTACTGTAAGGTACTTGAAAGACAATTCCCTTGCGTTGCTGACCTCTGACAAAGAGGGGGGCTTTGCTGTGATTTCCAAGGACTTGTACAAAACTAAGGCGTTAGAAACCATCAGCTCTGTTTTTGACGAGCACAAGACATCAGCTGTTAGGAAAGCAAAGGTAACTGCTATGAAGCTATGCAAAGAACTTAAACTTGACTACCTCCTTCGAGGCATAAAAACTTGCAAGAAGTCTAACTTGGACGCGTTTTTCACTGTAAAAACTCACAAACCAGACTGGCCCTTGAGGGTAATAATTTCTGAGGGAGGGACGTGGCAAAAGATTCTTGGTGTCTTCTTGCAAGCAAAATTAAAACTACTAACAATTGACGACCCATTTCAGGTGAAATCTTCGGACGATATAGCTAGATTTTTAACTGACAATTCTAGCAGTGCCTTTGCCGCATGCTCAGTTGATGTAAAAGATTTGTATTATTCCATACCGCATGACGAGCTGATGGTGTCTGTAGAAGAATGCATAGATACGCATGGTGCTGTTGCATTTCAAAACGCCTGCGGAATGTCTATTAGAGGGTTCCTGGAGCTATTAGCAGTGTACCTCAGGTCAACTTACGTCTGTTGGGAGGAAAAAGTGTATCTCCAGAAACGCGGTGTTTGCATTGGTTCATGTATCGCGCCTCTACTCAGTGATTTGTACTTGGCGCGAAAAGACAGGTTCCTGAACGTAACCCTTGCTGGTACTAGTGTTAAAAAGGTATTTAGGTACGTTGATGACTACCTAGTTCTTTGTGATGGCCAAAGGGCGAATACGTTAGAAGCAGTAATGGAGGAGGTGGGTCGCTTTGCGCAGGCTTTGCAGCCACTTATTATCACGCACGAGCTTCCTGCTCAAGGGTCACTCAGGTTTTTAGACCTGAGACTTGAGTTCACTAGAGGGCACGCCTGCTGGGCCTATGAGCCCAGAGCAGAGAAAGCGCCAATGCCCTTCCAATCAGCTCACTCTAAGCTGACCAAGAGGGCTATTGTGAACCTGTGCTTCACGAATGCCTTGAGGAAATCCTGTGTTCACCAAATGAATGTGAGCTTTCTTCGCCAGGCGGAACGGCTTGGCAACTCGGGTTACCCCTCGCACCTGTTGGTATCTGTTGCCAAGCAGTTGAAAAAGCACCTGATGCAGGCTAGGCCCGAGCAGCAAGATGATGCACAGAAACAGAAAGAAAGGAGGCCGGTAGTAGCAATTCCGTATCTTCACAATATTTCCCATCGCCTGAAAGGCATAGGTCGAAAAGCTGGCGTGAATGTAGTGATGACTGCTCCTAATAAACTCAAAAGTCTGTGCAGACGAGTCAACTCCGATCCGACCAAAAAGAAGCAGGGATGCACGATAAAGCATCGAACCCCCTTTGTGAAGTGCACCGAAAGCCTTGTTTATTCGTTGCCAGTGACTTGCGGTAAACAGTACATTGGGCAGACTGGCAGGTGCATGAATGAGAGGCTGCTAGAACACAAAAATAATTTCGAGCAAGCTTGCAGGAACCTGGGAATCCATTGCAGAGATTGCCCTTCAACTAGTTGTGCACCGGTTTTCCAAAAATGCAAAGCTTTGGCTAATCACAAAGACCAGTTAGTCAGGGAAATAATCGAGGCAGCTTCGATAGCAAGTCTGGGCGACGATTGTGTCAGCACGCCGTCTGTTGCTTTGACTAAGAAAGAATTTGACATGTTAAAAATGTGATTATAAATATCTGTGATTATCTGTCTTATGCTTTTTCGTGGACGCTTGAACGATATGGTTGCGACGCATGTGTTTTTTTGGAGAGGGTGAAGAAGGTATAAGAAGCAATGTTTCTTCGAAATAAAAACCAGTTGTAAGTCAGCGCTTGTCTCTTGTCCCGATGTTTTGCGCTGTTCCATCAAGAATGAATAACCAACATGCCCAAGCTGCTGTCCTGGCTGATTTCATTTCTAGTACCTCGGGCTCTTTTCAGTGTTTCACTCTCGACTTCCAAACTCTCATTTCCCTCATCGTCAACGCCGTGTGCCGAGCACGGACCATGTCGTTTTGCATCCGGAAAAAGTTTTTACCACCAGATGTGCTGGCGCTCTTTGGAGGGCATGCTCCTTCTGAGAGCCATGGCCAAAGATGCCTGAAGATTCTTAAATCAGAGTGGAACCATCAAGCCCAACTCTACAGGGACTGCCTTCGCCTGCGTCTATCCACTGACTGGCGACAATGGCGGGATTGGTCCCGCGTTATAGACAGGACGAGCGAGTTCATGTGGCGCTCCATTTTGTCAAGGCTGCGCGCTGACTACAATGAAAGGAGAAGAGGCATGACCGAACAAAGCCAAGAAAACAAGATCCACACGCTTGGTGTGGATGTTCTGCCACAACCGGTCCGCGAGGTGCTTAGCCTTGGGCCTAAGTTTGCCATCCAACCGAAGAAGACAACACCGGAGCTTCTTGCCATGGTGCGGCGCGTTGCCAAGGCAAGCCCTGAGTCGGAAAGTGCAAGGTGTATTTCAGACGGAGCCGACGTCGTTGGCCGCTACCAGCTCTGCGAGAGGAATCTCCCAGTGGGACGTACTGTAAGGTACTTGAAAGACAATTCCCTTGCGTTGCTGACCTCTGACAAAGAGGGGGGCTTTGCTGTGATTTCCAAGGACTTGTACAAAACTAAGGCGTTAGAAACCATCAGCTCTGTTTTTGACGAGCACAAGACATCAGCTGTTAGGAAAGCAAAGGTAACTGCTATGAAGCTATGCAAAGAACTTAAACTTGACTACCTCCTTCGAGGCATAAAAACTTGCAAGAAGTCTAACTTGGACGCGTTTTTCACTGTAAAAACTCACAAACCAGACTGGCCCTTGAGGGTAATAATTTCTGAGGGAGGGACGTGGCAAAAGATTCTTGGTGTCTTCTTGCAAGCAAAATTAAAACTACTAACAATTGACGACCCATTTCAGGTGAAATCTTCGGACGATATAGCTAGATTTTTAACTGACAATTCTAGCAGTGCCTTTGCCGCATGCTCAGTTGATGTAAAAGATTTGTATTATTCCATACCGCATGACGAGCTGATGGTGTCTGTAGAAGAATGCATAGATACGCATGGTGCTGTTGCATTTCAAAACGCCTGCGGAATGTCTATTAGAGGGTTCCTGGAGCTATTAGCAGTGTACCTCAGGTCAACTTACGTCTGTTGGGAGGAAAAAGTGTATCTCCAGAAACGCGGTGTTTGCATTGGTTCATGTATCGCGCCTCTACTCAGTGATTTGTACTTGGCGCGAAAAGACAGGTTCCTGAACGTAACCCTTGCTGGTACTAGTGTTAAAAAGGTATTTAGGTACGTTGATGACTACCTAGTTCTTTGTGATGGCCAAAGGGCGAATACGTTAGAAGCAGTAATGGAGGAGGTGGGTCGCTTTGCGCAGGCTTTGCAGCCACTTATTATCACGCACGAGCTTCCTGCTCAAGGGTCACTCAGGTTTTTAGACCTGAGACTTGAGTTCACTAGAGGGCACGCCTGCTGGGCCTATGAGCCCAGAGCAGAGAAAGCGCCAATGCCCTTCCAATCAGCTCACTCTAAGCTGACCAAGAGGGCTATTGTGAACCTGTGCTTCACGAATGCCTTGAGGAAATCCTGTGTTCACCAAATGAATGTGAGCTTTCTTCGCCAGGCGGAACGGCTTGGCAACTCGGGTTACCCCTCGCACCTGTTGGTATCTGTTGCCAAGCAGTTGAAAAAGCACCTGATGCAGGCTAGGCCCGAGCAGCAAGATGATGCACAGAAACAGAAAGAAAGGAGGCCGGTAGTAGCAATTCCGTATCTTCACAATATTTCCCATCGCCTGAAAGGCATAGGTCGAAAAGCTGGCGTGAATGTAGTGATGACTGCTCCTAATAAACTCAAAAGTCTGTGCAGACGAGTCAACTCCGATCCGACCAAAAAGAAGCAGGGATGCACGATAAAGCATCGAACCCCCTTTGTGAAGTGCACCGAAAGCCTTGTTTATTCGTTGCCAGTGACTTGCGGTAAACAGTACATTGGGCAGACTGGCAGGTGCATGAATGAGAGGCTGCTAGAACACAAAAATAATTTCGAGCAAGCTTGCAGGAACCTGGGAATCCATTGCAGAGATTGCCCTTCAACTAGTTGTGCACCGGTTTTCCAAAAATGCAAAGCTTTGGCTAATCACAAAGACCAGTTAGTCAGGGAAATAATCGAGGCAGCTTCGATAGCAAGTCTGGGCGACGATTGTGTCAGCACGCCGTCTGTTGCTTTGACTAAGAAAGAATTTGACATGTTAAAAATGTGATTATAAATATCTGTGATTATCTGTCTTATGCTTTTTCGTGGACGCTTGAACGATATGGTTGCGACGCATGTGTTTTTTTGGAGAGGGTGAAGAAGGTATAAGAAGCAATGTTTCTTCGAAATAAAAACCAGTTGTAAGTCAGCGCTTGTCTCTTGTCCCGATGTTTTGCGCTGTTCCATCAAGAACGACCACTGAAGCTCCACATCTATCTGTCCCCCACCACCTACTCCCTAACTCTTCCTTTTGCAACAATAAATGTTTTTACTACTACTACTCACGACGGTCCGTTCGCCGCGGCCCGCGCATCACGTGTTCATGCGTCACCACATTGAGAGGCGCGCTGTCGGCCCTCGGGCTGGTCAAGCAAGGAAGTTCAGGTGCCTCTCCGCTCGCGAAGATGCGTGCGCTAGCGCTGGCAACTGTGCTAGCAAGATGGCCTAGACCATTGAGGAATTGGACAAAGGGCCGCACCCGCTTCGCAGGGCCTCCTCTGAAATTCAATAAAGTTTTTCTTTCATTCAATCCCACAGTCACGAGTCGGGAGGGTAAAACCAGTTCGACTAGCCTTGCCAAACACTTTAAAATAATCTGGAAATTGTGGTACACCCAGCGCATCGTCTGCTCTTTTGGTCCGTCATGCCCGTTTGACGTCATCGGATGGCAGGTCAGTTTTTAGTGGCGTATGAACACCTGATGCGCGGGCCGCGGGCGAACGTACCGCCGTGTGCATCGGCCTTTACGCGGAACTCCGCAGAGCCGGGGAGAGTCTCAGAAGGGGTGGAGTGGCGTCGCAACGGCGGCTAAGTAGAGCCATGCAGAGACAGAATTGCCAGCCGCGTGGCATCGGGTTACATCACGCCGCAGCGCACGGCGACTGCATTCACGAAGTGAGCGGGCGGGCTTACGCCTTTTCACACGTAAGGAAGGGGGTCTGGAGACTTTTTTGTTTATGAATTTGGCGGCGCAAATTGAGCGCTGTTTACGGAGCTAGAGTTAAGGTAAAAATCGGGTTATTAAATAGAAAACCTTAATAATTCTTGTTTTTTTTTAACGGTGGGATGAGAATGCTAAATGACGATATCCGAAAACTGGGTATAAAGGAGAAAACCTGGTCCAGAGGGCGCTGCGTGACCTGGGCGTCTGCGCCCTCCATGGAGAGACCCGGAAAACTGTAGCGCGGCGCGCAGCCTTGTCGTCTTCTTCGTGCAGAATTTCGGTGTTTACTTTTGAGCTCGCTGTATTTAGGGCACATGTTGCCTCACTTTCCATGCGGCTCCAGTCCGCCCGTGCCCTTTCTTCCCGAGTCCTCGACGCCATCGAAGTCCGAAAAAAAGGGAAAAGACCATGATGGAATTACCTTGAGCTTTCAGATATATATCGGACTATTTTCAGCGGCTCAAACATGAGGAAAGAACCGTTTTTATCGCACGTTTCTGCCATTGAACAGAAACGTAGTCGGGGCTGCTCCCGGAGACGTCTGTCGCCAAACAGAATGCAAGGGGCCCCCTCCAGCACTCAATGTTGTTGCGTGCACGCCCCTCGGTTATTACTTTACCTTACTTCATCTTTGTTGGGAATTTTTTTGACAACAGGACAGAAGAAAAAAATGCCAGGGGAGGAACAAAAAGCTACTGACGGTAGCTTGACGAGGTTTCTACTCCTGTTTGACATTGGAAAGACAGTCCTGTTAGATGAGTTTAGACTTAAACACATATAAATGAATGCACAATACATACAGGTGCTGTCATCATCATCATCAGCCTGGCTACACCCATTGCAGGGCAAAGGCCAATTAACCCGGTCCTTTGCCAGTTGCGGGGTGCAGCGATGGCGTAGAGGTAGAGCATCCGCCTCGCGTGCTAGAGAACCGGGGTTCGAATCCCGGTTCCACGCAATTCTCCACCGGGTTAAAAAAAAAAAAACTCCGCGTGCCGATGGAATTGCACAACCAGGCCTGGAGTGTGGCCTGATCTCGCTGACCAGAACCGACAACGCACTTCCTCACCAGAACAGGATTTGGCCACCCTGGCCACAACCTTCTATGGACAAACCGATTACAGATGTTCTAGTTGAACATAAATTTACATTCACTGCTATATATATTTACAACTCGACTATTTAAAACGTAACTTGTAGCACATATCGACACGACTGACAAAAATACATTGCACAGTTCTGATATGTTTCACATGCGGAAAAACAATATATGCGACAAAAGCGACTACAAAGAAGATAATTACGAACTCTAAACGCTGCAAATAACAAAAAAGAAATAATTGCGGAAACACTAACACTGTGAACAGTGCAAATAATGCAAATGGCAATAAAATAATTACAAAAAGCATTGTAGTGCATTAATAATTGGGAAAAAAATCCCTGTCGGATGGCTGAGTCCTGCGCATGTGCACTGGCGCCCCGATATTCCCCTATCCCCCTAATTAATAGGGCTCCCCTATGGTAAACGTCCGTAAGGGGTCGTCTGTGGGTACAGATTGCACCCTTCCATCTTCAGAACAGTAGGAGCAGAGACTCCTCCGCTGGCGGCCGCCAGCTGTCGTCGCTAACCATGGCCCAAGATGCCTTCCAGAAAACATCAGCACCGGCCATGGCATCCATCGTTCTTTCCCACCCTCGTGACCCTAGGACATTTTCTGGCACCGACAACGTTGACGTCGACGACTGGCTCTACAATATACGAACGCGTGAATACGTACAACCGCTGGGATCCGACCCTTACGCTCGCAAATGTCATCTGTCCAAAAGACACCGCCAGAGTCCGGTACGAAATTCACGATGATGATTTGATCGTCTGGAACTTCTGCAAACAGAGACTTCGCTAACTGTTTGGAAAGCCACTCTGCCGATTACTTGCCGCCATGAGGCACCTTGCATTCCGAGTCCAAACTTTACGGAATCCTATGCTTCGTACATTCAATACGTGTTGGTCCTCTGCCACAGACTTGACAATAACATGCCTGAATCTGACAAAATGGGCCACGTGTTGAAGGGAATCGCCAACGATGCCTTCAACTTGCTCGTCTGCAAGAAGTGTACAAAAGTACATGGCATTAGTAAAGAATGTCGACGCTTCGAGGAAATCAAAAGCAGGCGCATTAGTCAGCCGTGCACACGCCTCTGCTACACGGCTGCGACATCCTGATGTGAAGGACTGCTGCACCGGTAATCTTCAGCGCCGCCAGAAAATGTGACTCGTATCATTCGAAGCGAACTCGAAGATATGTCCACTGCCCTCCTGCGTCTACGTGATGGCGACAATCACTTGCCCACCATCACTCTGGTACAAGTCGTCATCCGTCGAGAGCTTGCAAACCTTGGTCTCCAGCCAGTCAGCCCCGTATGTCCTTCACCACCACCCGAAAACACTGCGATTGCTCTTGGACGACCTTCGTACTTCACTCCACGTCGACGCAACTCTAGCGAGTGGCGAACAACTGACAACAGGCCCATTTGTTTCCTCTGCCATTGCATTGGCCAATGTCCCGTCACTGTCGCAACTATTGGTCCATACAGTCCTCTAAGCGCATACAGTCCTCTAAGCTCTCACCGCAACGACAATGTCAACAAACTGAGCGTACCTTCCGGTTCTGAACTTTGGCTCCTTCATCTAGCCGCTCCCGCAAGGCCTCTTACTCGCCACGCTTTGCTCTGCTGGCGAATGTGTCATATCAGGGATGGACAGCTGCTTACTTTCCACTCATAAATGTCTGCTGCCTGCGGCCGCATCAACTGAGAAACCAACGGACGAATACGCCGGCGTGATAACCTCATTTAAATTTTTATTCTTTACGCATGGAGTATCTATAGTATCAAAAATTACTTCGCTGCTTGCTGCGACACATGAAACGTTACTAACCGTGCATGTATTTAAAACACTATTGCAGAAAACTGTGCTTTACGCAGAGGGTGCAGAAATTTCTCAAAATCAGCCGTAACCACTTCTAATTGCGCGGGATTCGCCGGCAGTGGGTCCACAGCGTTACCATCTCTATAATGCCCCTTTTAAAACGTCTGGACTGAATGAACTGAAATGTATGCCATGTCTTTCGCTTCTTCCTTCATATAAGATGCATGGCCTTTTGGAAATGCGCATGGTAAGAAAGAAGAGGAGGATGAAGAGATCAGAAACGAAAAAAAAGGCTCGTGAATCGCGTGCACTCGTGCCTCCGCTCAAAACCAGCACCAGTGCCACGGGCTCAGTACCTCTGAGAGCGCCCTGAATACGACCGCCTGCCGATCCACGCACTAGTTTCCACCTGGACTGCATCGCATAAAAAGTATGGCTGCGATGGCGCCGGACAAGCTCGTGGAGAAAGAGCCCAGCAGAAGCAAGGCCGCCGATTCAACATGGCGATCAGTGGGCACTGGTTCTGTTTACCAGGTCAGCGATTTGGATCGGGAAGAGGCTCAGCAGGGCACCAACGCCATCGGGCATGGCGACTTCCAGCGGCTCATCTTCGGCTTCGCCATCGTGGCCCAGATGGTCCTGCTCTGCCACAGCAACGTTCTAACGCTCATCACCAACCCAGTGGACCACTGGTGCAAGCCGCCACCAGAGTTCGCCAACATGCCAACTGCGCTCTGGAAGAACGTCGGTATACCGGTCGACGAAGTGGGCCGCTACAGCCAGTGCCGAGTGTACGTCCGGCCCGGTGGCCGGCCCAACGACACCGAGGCAATCACGTGCAACACTTGGGACTACGATCCGGACCAAAGGCTGAGAAGTGCCCGAAGCTTCTGGAACCTCGTGTGCTATCGTACCTGGCTTCTGTACCTCGGCCAAGGCGTCTTCATGAGTGGTGCGCTAATCGTGGTCCCCTTCATGGGTTATCTCGCCGACACCGAGGGCCGCAAACCAGTCATCGTGGGTGCATCCTTCGTTCTCTTGCTGACCGCTGTCGCCAGCTGCTTCACCGAGGCCTTCCCGGTCTACCTGGCGCTGATGTTCATTAACTCCGCCTGTGCCAGCACCGTACACATTGTCACCGTGATCCTCCTCTTCGAAGTGGCGCCTCAGGAGTACCGCACGTTCTACACTGGCTTCGGTAGCTCCGTGGGTGTATTCTTCGTCGAGCTGCTGTTCGCCGTCGTCACCGCCATCCGGCTTGATTGGTTCCTGCTCCAGATCCTCGTCATGGCGCCCACGCTCCTGCTCCTCTCGGCCACGTTCGCCGTGCACGAGTCCCCGCTATGGCTGCTCACAATGTCCAAAGTTAAGGAGGCGGAAGAAGTCATCTACGCGGCGGCCAAGATGAACGGCGTGTCGCGCATCCGGGCCAAGCATGCTGTCGACCGCATCAAGTTCGAGATGAACAAGGCGAACGTGCCCTTCGCACCGGTGGGGCCTTCCTCCCTTCTGGTCCCCGGGTCGCTGCGCGCAAGGGCTGCCGCTGTCTTCGCCACTACGTTTATTGTCATGCTCGCGTACTACTCTGTGTCGTGGAACCGTAAGCTCGGTGGCAGCCTCCTGGTGAGGATCATCTCGACCATCCTCCTGCCGCCCACCTACCTGGTCATGTACCTCGCTCTCAACACGCTGGGCCGCCTGCAGCTCATGCTCGTCCTCTTCGCGATGCTCGGCGGGACCTCGGCAATGTTCGGTATCGTCACCTACGCCGAGCCTTCCGAGTTGTCCTACGCGCTGGGGATCGCGGCCAAGTGCGTGGCGACCGCTTTGCTTCCGACGAACTACCTTTTTATGGCCGAGATGTTCTCGACGTCTGTGCGCAGCGCCGTCATATGCGGTGCCTACACAAGCGGCCGTATTGGGGCCGTATTTGCCTCGGCGCTGTCCCTCCTACAGCAAGCTGAGCGTGAGGACGTCGCGTTCGCGGTCGTGGCCGTGGTCGTCTTCGCGGGTCTGCCTGTCCTGCTGAGCCTCCCCGAGACGAGCGTCGGACGTTCTACCGCGTTTTCGGCGCCGTACGACGTCAAAGAGGCCAGGGACCTCCTGGACATGATGCAGAACACGTTGCAGCCGCGGAAAACAAAAACGAAGCGCCGCCAAAAGTCCACCAACGCCCCGGAAGAGAAGCGCAAGGTGAAAAAGCAGGACAGTCGTGGGCGCTCTTCCTGGAAGTGACAAAATTATTCTTTTTTTTTTAAGCTCTTGGTGAACTTGCCGATAAAATATTATTGGATAAGTACTGTTTATGTAAATAGGAACAATTTAAAGGGTTGAGTAATGGATGCTGACAAAAACTATTGAGGCGGGTTTCCGGTTTACGGGTAATTAACTTTAGGCATTATACAAGTTTACTTTTCAGCTAGCCCGTGCGCATTGTGTACAAAGACTGAGTATTCAGCGCAAGACTCTAAATATCACGCTGCATCTGTTGTACGACCAGTATAACGTTTTTGTTTGCCCTGCACTGCCTCTCTTATGTGCTCGGAGTAGCCATGCTTCAGCTACGTGACGGTCGGGTACGGAACGAAAGTGGTGTGAAATGTTCTCGGGGGCAAACCCGTTTTCAAGGAACCTTTCTGGCTGTTGCAGATGTTCGTGTTAAACAACCGGCATGACACCGCAGCGCTAATATTAGCGTCTGGACTGCACTAGGTTTTTGGTTTCCCTGCTCATATATTCTATATTTGCTTTATCAAATTAACGTGGATCGTCTTGTTCTCAGCCGCCTGAATTTCCATCCTCGAACTAACTGGCAAATATAGGCATTGTTGCAGTGCATGCTTGGTTTTGTTTGCCTGTTTCGTAGTGTGATTATCTACTTTTGATGGCAAGGCGTCTTCGTATGACAAATAGTCGTACTTTACGCTGCTTCCCATCAGTTCGGGTCATATTTTTAGTTGCGGAGTGCGGGGGTGTAAACAGCACTTGAGCGCGCAATGACCTCGGGTTTCGCCGGTAGAGTTCCGGAAGTCCAGCCGTGAAGCAGATCGCAAGTCGAGATCTTGGCACATCACGATGGGTGTTGCTTCCTAGGGATGCAAGATTGTGCGCTGGCAATGCCATATTTATAGCAACCTAAATAATGGACGTGTATAAACATATCTCGTACAATCACTCCTAAGCCAACAGCGTTCCCAGAAATGCTGGACACGCGCATTTTTTTATCGTGAAGCTGTTTACAGAAATTGTGCGTCGCGGCGTGCGCTGCTCGAAGACTCGCCCCGTCTGGGAAGGCAATCCCGGGGTTCCTTCGTTGAACTCGATCCGCACCCGGGTGCTTGTGAACAGCAGGTTTCTTCGGTCCCCCGTGCCTTGCAGGGCGTAGGTTAATATTGTAATTGGTGTCTTCCGGCGGTGAGGAAACCCAGATGAAGGCAGATGTGCAACGGCATGAAAAAGTCGCCGAAGAGGGCTCTCCAACTTACGCGTGGGATTGTGGGTTCTCGGCTGCGTGCAGAAGTGTATCATTTAGCTCAGGTGTTCGTGACAACACAATGCAGCGATTGAGAGAGTTCATACTCTTCGGAATGGGTTTCAGAGCCTCTTCAAGATATCTACACAGAGATGTGAAATTTGGCAACAAACTTTGCCGTAAAATGACTGAAAAGCTTTTGTACCACAGTGCACAACGCCAAGAAAATCGCAGAAACAGTAACTAGTAGCTCTACGTCAAACTTTTACCAGCGTTTCTTTTTTTTTACTAACCCGGTGTAGTGCCTGGAAAGGTCAACTCCTAAACAACCAATAACGGGACCATTACGGCCAAGTTCCGTTCATCCGAAAAAGCTCCCGACATTTCTCAGCCATTCCTCAGTCGCATCAAAACAGAGCCCTCCCAAGTCCACCTCCTTGAAGACTCTCGATTGTAGCAGTATCGATTCTCACTCTGCATGCACAACAGGTGTGGGCTGGGCAATATTACTTTTATTTGTTTTTATTTTGCCCACACTACTTTATGCATCCACATCGACGCGCCCTTCAGCCCTCTCGGGGCCGCCGAGAAGGCTATCTTTCGGGGTGCAGGTGGTACCTCCCTCTGCATCATCATAGACGCATCCTTTAGAGTTCTTGAAGTCTGGAAAGCTCTCGGTTATGTCGGTACCGATTTCTTCCAATGTATCCTCAAAGGAGCGTCCTCCAGCCCTGTCGAGGCCACCGCCGCCGGGAAGGCTATCTTTCTGGGAAGAGACAATCCTACCCTCCGCATCAGCCGTGGAGCGTCTTTCAGCTCTTCCGAGGCCGCCTTGGACATCTCCTTGAACATCAGGCGCATCCTTGGCTCCTAGTGTCGACATGCGAAAATGAGGAGTATTTTTGAGGCGTAAATAAAAAGATGCATCCTGAAAATCGCTCATTATGCTTTGACAAGGACGATGATGCGATGAAGCTGGTGCGTTCGGAATTCAGGAAAGAACACTTTCATTAGCTGACGACTCATTTGCGGTTGACTAAATATAAATGGGAGGTTTAGCACCGCAATGGAAGAGAGCCCATCGTAGGAAACTGGGCGAGACAGTGAGCAAAGAAAGCCATGGAAAAGTGATTACGAATATTGTTCTAAACACTACATGGCTGTGATTGCGTTACGTGCCTACTGTCCCACTTGGTGGTTAGTAATCGTTCGTGCAGAACTGACGGAGTTCGCATGTCAATTTCAAAGCATGCTGTCTGAATATAGCTTTTTATTGTGCCGAAGCGGAGAAGGCGCGGTATGTGAGTGAGCCAAGGCTGAAAGCTGGGCTAGTTGGTTGTACATTATTAATTAAAACACGCGCGCTTTAGACGAGGACACAGAAATAGAAGATCACAGGACAGGCGCTGAACATCAACTACGCCTGTCCTGTGTACTTCTATTTCGGTGTCCTCGTCTAAAGCGCTACTCTTTTTATTAATAATCTGTGTGAGGTATTGAAGTTTTGCACATATACCTGAGGTCCAAGCAGCACACAGGAAGAAAGCGACCGCAGCGACCTTCCCGGCCATGTTGAATGCCTTGCAGCGAGGAGTCGTCACGACGGCTTTCGGTGGAGGTGTAGCTGATCCTGAAGAAGGAAGGCTAAGAGAAACGCGTCCCCTTGAGACAATGTTTCACGCGATGTTGGTCAGTGAAGGACGTTTGTAATTAGCTCTTTGCAGCAAAAGGGCCGAAATAAATATTCATACGCATTAGCTTGGAAGTGCGCAGGAGGTCACTGATCTTTGAAGGCTGCGGAACGTTCAACTCATCTCAGCGCTCTGCTGCTCAAGCGAAGCGACATTGTGCGTCAACGCCTCGTCAGTGCGGTCAAGACTTGACACTGAATTGAAGGCGGTTTCCAAAAACACCTGCTACTGCAACTTTCATGCATCAATTAGCGCAGGCCAATGCAATGTGTTCCGTCGGAAGGAAAGTCATGTAGTGCACGTTAAAGAACCCCAGGTGGTCCAAATTTCCGGAGCCCTGCACTGTGGCGTCTCTCATAGCCTTATACCCCTGTCAAGCGGACAAGTTAAGTGCACTTACGGGGAGTGCGCTTCGGCATCCCGAGTGCACTTTGGGCTACGCAGTGCTAAACGGGAAAGTAAAGTGCACTCGTAGTAAAAACAAAATGGCGACAGAAAATGAGCGGACCCTCTGAACAGGACGATGGAAAAGAAAAAAAGACTCATAATAATTATTCCTTAACGTGATAGCGCAAATCAAACGAGGTTCAACTAACTTGCCCGCTTGACAGGGGTCTTAGTCGCTTTGGGACGTTAAACCCCATAAACCAAACGAAACGAAACCAAACCAAACAAATCATTTTTTTTCTTAGCCTATGCTGCCTATTATCGGCCACAGGAGCGACATATAAGAGTTTGCTCTACGTCCAGCATTTCTATGCTGCTCTGTAGCCACATTGCCAATCCGCCCTTTTCAAAAAGCCGTTATGCGCGCCTCTTTTCCTCTTTTTCCAGTTGCTACGCAGTTGATGTTAGTGAGAGACGCATGCGACAGATGGCGGCAGCTGCCAAGAACATACTGGGTACTTCGCCGGCGCAGCTGGCTCCTTGTGGAGCCGATGGCGCGTGCGCCTGACACGTGCTTTGTTTTCAACCAGTAGTCGATGAATTTTCGCCACTCCCGAGAAGGCGCCACATCTTTAGAAAAAGGCGGATTACTAAGGAAAGAATTTACGCTGGCTTCCCGTGGTAAAAGGGCTGGAAAAATACACTTGTGATTAATTAATTAGAAAAGCTTTAATAACCCGCAGCAGTGGCTCAGAGGTTGTGTTGATCGGGTGCTGAACCGAAAGACGCAGGTTCGATCCCGGCCACGGGGGTCGAATTTCGATGGAGGCAAAATTCTAGAGGCTCGTGTACTGTGCGATGTTGGTGCGCGTTAAAGAACCGCAGCTGGTCGAAATTTCCGGAGCCCTTCATTACAGGGCCCCTCGTAGCCCGAGTCGCTTTGGGACGTTAAACACCCATACGAAAAAAAAATCACTTTAACAACGCAAACAGCTCCAGTGTGATAGGTGGGCAATTGAAGCGCACGCGCATATACAGGCTTTGTGTGTCCATTGAATTCAAGGTTTTCTTGCTCATTTTTGTAAGTGCTCGAATGTGGTTGTGCCCGATATATAAATTAATGAAATAAGTGAAGAATGACAAGTCACACGTTGGAAATGCCAAATGTGGCTACAAACACAAGAGGAGTGCATGAAGTTTGTGTCGTAAACGCAATATGTTTCAGGGTTTCTAATAGACCCGAATTTTGATGCTCTGCTGAATATCAAAGCTACAATGCCTTCAGTAGACATGAAGAACTGCAGCAGTTAGTATTTTAGGACTTGAGGGAAGGAGCGCTCACGAACGGCGTTTAAAAATGTGCCATGCTAAAGAATTTGCACAAAAAATATTGAGAAAGAAAGAATAACTTATGTTTGTGTTAGTCTCCAATCGGATCAGCTGAGAATCAGTAGGATGGCATTTTTCCGGGCTCGTTTGGAAATCAGTGTCTCAGGGACTGCGTAATGCCTTAGTTGCGACGCAGCGCGGTTTCATTTACCAGAGCTGTCCACATTTTAGACGTAAAGGTCCGATTCTGCTTGTTTCATGACAGCAATGCGCTATCTTAATTATTAGAAACAAAAACATCATCGGTGACAGCTATATTTAAGAGTACGCACAAAGGAGTGTGACCGAAAGCCACTTACCTCACATCGAAGAAGCGAAAGGCTCGCCACTTGGCAAGCGCCGCAAGGAAGGGGTCTTATACCGCGAAACAAAATCAGGAAACCAACCAAAAAAGCGGAAAAATGAGCCGTAACATTCAAGAAAAACACCACTTTCCGAATAACAGGAAACCAGTGAGTCAAGCACCTATCTCCACCGGCTTTCGTCCGCCTGAGTGCGTCAGTGACTTGTAGCCCTTGGTAAGCCGTTAAACCCATAAACGGCAGAATATACTGCCGTCTGCTGTCAGCACTCGACAGCGTGGCTTGAACTGACGCTGGCGCCGAGACAATACTCGGTATGTTTGCAGCGGCTGGCAATAGCTGGAGCCATGGAGGAAAAAAAAAAGTCGTTCTTTCGTCTCCATGGCTGGAGCCAAGTTCGATTTGGCTCGTGTTTCAGCTGCGTGTGACCGACGGGCAGAGTGCGCGTTATTGACGGGCCCGTTTAGCCACGTTTCGCTCGTGGCTGCGGTCTCATGGTCGCACAGAAAACACGTTGCAGTTTGCCAAAATCCGCAACCAGAAATGCATGCGACAGCTCACGCGCCTTTCGATTTGGCCTCATAGCTGGCGCTTGAAAGAAATACAGATTAGGAAAAGTAGAGCAAACGGGTGTTTGGCTCTGGGTTCCAGGCCCACCATTGGTGTTGTCTTCAAAATATCAGGCAGAATACCACGGCCGTTATCGCGTCATCATGAAAACGTCGCATGTAAATTACATTGTGGAGCCGCTTAACCGCTCCTCGGACTTGCGCCATCGCGGCCAATCGAGAAAATGTCCACGACAGCCGTCTGAAAACCTACAACGACGTCTTGCCCTCGCCGCGTAGGTCACCGGCCCCTCTTCGTTCCCGGGGAAATTGCAGCAAATCATGACGGCCACGCCTGATGCTGCCTAGGAAGATGACTGAGAAAGACGAAGCGCCGCCGCGCTGCTCGAGATCGCTCAGGTTGGACTGGCTCTCTTTTGCGCTGGCCGTCGTTCTGCTCGCCGTTCGTCCGCCCTGAATTCCATCCCCTGCTTTATTTGTGCCAACCCCTTTCACTGGTTTTTATTGGTCAGGACACGCGCAACTTGTTTGCCCCAAACCGCCAGAACTGCCTAGCAGCGGGCCAAAAGTGGGAAGCCAGCAACCTGCAAGAACATGATGACGCGCTGTCAGAGAATGAAGCAAGCACCCGAACAACCTTAACCGGCAGATTTGTTATCCAACGTTACAGACACCACGAACTCGCGTTTGCTGTGCTTTTCCTAATCTTTATGACTTTCAAACGGCAGCTTTGAGGCCACATTCGCAATGCGCACGAGCTGTCGCACGCCATGTCGGCTTGTCGAGATAAGCGCACCGCAACGTGTTTCTGACCGCCTGTGAAACCGCCACGAGTTAAACGCATCGAAACGGGCCCGTCAAGATCGCATATGCTATCCGTCGCCCAGACACACAGCCGAAAGACAAGCCTAATCGAACTGCGCTGCAGCTACCCTAAGCGGCCGCAAGCCTATCGAGCATTCAGTCGGCTCCGGTGGCCAACGCTTCGCGGCGCTGGCCACCGGAGCCAGTCTGTAGCCACATTGTCGAGCGTTCGTGTGCTGACAGCGGTATCTGACGTCTGCCAATGCGGGATACCGCATTCTTTGCTTTTATCTAGTGAGAGTTGCATAAATGCGATGGCTATAGTCAGAGCGTCGCTTTATTGCTTTCGGTCTAAAAAAAGTTCTCGCTACGGTTTAATGGCTCTAACCTCGCACTGGCACAAGTGGAAAAGTCAACGTCTGATGTGAACTCTTTGTCGGTCTTCCTCTACACATGGAGGAAGGAAAGCTCAGGAGAGGCCCTCGCTATCCGAGCTGAACGCAAAGCAGCGTGCCGGAAGTCACGTGCTTTCGCAAGGACTACTGGGAGTATTTGGCTGATGGTGCAGCGGCGTCGTCTTCTACAATGTCTGTTGCGCATGCGCAAGCGCGCTAAGTCGGCAGCCAAGTAGGGTGAACGGGGGGGACGGGGGAGGGGGGGTGCTTTCGCGTCATCATGTTCTTGCAGGTTGCTGGCTTCCCACTTTTGGCCACGCTGCTAGGCAGTTCTGGCGGTTTGGGGCACACAAGTTGCGCGTGTCCTGACCAATAAAAACCAGTGAAAGGGGTCGGCACAAATAAAGCAGGGGATGGAATTCACGGCGGACGAACGGCGACCAGAACGACGGCCAGCGCAAAAGACAGCCAGTCCAACCGGACCGATCGCGAGCAGCGCTTCATGCTTCATAAAATGTGACGTAACCGCCTCTGCTTAGTTCCTTCCTTCCTCGATGGTTCCACATAAAGGCTGGCTACGGGGAATTTTCTATATGCACCATATGAAAGCCGCGTACGTAAGTTATGTTCTGGGTTTATAGTTCTCAGTGCGATGGCCTTGTTGGACCACACATGTAGGCACCCACAATATAATGAAGTGCCTATCACAGAATTATATATCTGTAAAAGACGTGTCCTGTAAGGTCCCGAGCGTTTTCGTTCGTGTTTTACGGTTACACGGTTTCATTTCGATGCAGGGCGAAGTCCGTCTTTAAGTGTAATTTGAGCGAAAACAGAACAAAGAACGATTTTTGTGGAGGAAACTTTAATCCTTTTTTGTCTGTACAAATAGCTAGTTTAAATTGCCGCGTGCTCATGGGAGAGCAGACGACGAACTTGGGACCCCGTACAGTCAACCTTAAGATGGTAAATAACCTCCACTGGGCACTACGAGAAACACAGGAATAGAAAAACCAGCAAAACAGGACATGTTCACACTGCGAAGAAGTACACGTGGACATGGACATGGACAGCACTGTCCATGTGTATTTCTTCGCCGTGTGAACGCGTCCTGTTTTGCTGGTTTTTCTATTCCTTTGTAACATGCACCAACTGGCAAAACAAGCTACGGTTCTTCAACACTATGAGAAACACAGCTCAGGAACTTCAACCATCGCTATGCGACACGACCACTGTCGCCATTAAGAACGCGTGCCACGTGTGGGTAAAGAACTTCAAGAAGAGGGCACAGATCGTAGGAATCGCGGATAGACCAAGGTCCTATGAAGGGAGAACGGACTCAGGCGAGGTGCTGGAGAAAACTGCAAATTTGTGGTGCTTTTACGCTCGGAGTCTGCCAATCCAAGACATGTAAGGTGTGGCTATGAATTTCCATCTGAGAAAGGGACAACTCAGGCCGACAGTGGGGAAACAACTCAGTTGGTAGCTCGGAACAATGCAAGCCGCGCAAAGAACTGACACAGTCGCCTGTGCGAAAGCCGGAACACTGCGCAACAAGTAGGTAGGTCTGTGTACTTGTTCCATGAAACACTGTACTGTGTATTTACTACCTTAACCTATGTTCGTGTTGTCATTGCAAAATTCTCCCTACTAAGTTGAAATAAAAAGAAAAAATACAGATGGGGCGCTAGCAAGCGCCGAAATGATGCGTCACAGGTCATGTGACTAATAAGTACTATATATGCGTCTCTTGGAATGAAAAGTTCTTTTTCATCCTCCTCTCAGTCACAAGAACAAAAGTTCTGTCCCGCCAAGAACCTGCGTTGGTTGCTTTGCTCTGGCTGCTCCGCCTGCTCGCAGCCCGCGAGACGACGCGAAATTTTTGTGTGGTAACACTGGATGATAAGCATAAAAGATGGCGCCGTTATGAAACCTGGCAGGTAGCGGTTAAATTAGTCATTGGTCGCGCAAGGTTGCCAGGGAAGAGCAACGTGGATTGCACAAGTCCCACGGGTGGCAGCAGCACCTGCAGCCACTGTTGCAGTGGCGCACTGCTTAACCGCTGCACCAATGCGCCAGTAATAGACTCCCAGGGATCTATGAATGTCAAGTAAAGAACAATTCTGCAATAGTGCATATGTTATATGCATATATGCATATATTAACTGGTTGGTTGGTTTATGGGGTTTAACGTCCCAAAGCGACTAAGGCTATGAGAGACGCCGTAGTGGAGGGCTCCGGAAATTTCGACCACCTGGGGTTCCTTAACGTGAGCTGACATCGCACAGTACACGGGCCTCTAGAATTTCTCCTCTACTGCGTTATTCACTTAAGGCGGAGCACGGACCGCGGTACGGCGGCGACTGCCTTCGCGCAGTGAGCGCGCAGATCAGAAGGGGTGGGGAAGCTTCGCGGCGGCGTTATACTTAGATCAATCAAGAGGTAGAATTGCCAGCTACGTAGCATCGGGTTATATCACGTTGCTGCGCGCAGCCACTGCGTTCACACAGTTAGCTTGCGGGCTTATGCCTACCCGCACGTGAGCCGTCAAGTGTCTCTGCAGACTTTTCAACGTTGCTTGAGATATTTATAGACAGATGTGAAAAAAATCAGAGTATACACAGAAGCTCCGCCTCAAGAGTACGATGCGACAGCGTAGTGGGTATTCCCTTGTATGGAGAAGGTAATTTTCTGCTTGTTGCGATTGGGAGTGAAAGAAGGATGAAAAGGAAATTGCACGGGCCTGCCGACTGGCTCGAGCTGAGCCACAACCGCCGCCACGTGAAGATAGAGGAGAGTTGAAAGACGTGAGAGGAAAGCTGAAAAGAACAGACGCGCTACGGCCGCTTATCTGTTTTTTCAGCCAGCGCCCGCTCCGGCGGACGCGGTTGTTGCGACGCGCGTCTTTTCTCTTTTTCTCTTTCCTCTTATCTTTCAACACTCTTGTATCTGCACGTGGCAGAGGTGGTGGCTCGGATTGAGCCAGTCGGCAGGCCCGTGCACTTTCCTTTTCATCCTTCTCTCAGTTGCAACGAACCCGGAACAACCTCGTCCGCTGAAGCGAGGACGCTGGCTGTAATAGATACCCCAGAGCCCCCAATCTTTTTCTACCTTGCATTCATAGATTCCTGGGATAGGATAGGATAGGAAAACTTTTATTGTCCTACAGAAAGAGGGTAGCCAGAGGGCTACCCGCCTAGACGACGGCCTAAAGGTCTTGACTCTCGGCGGCGGCTTCGGCCAGTCGGACGAGTTGTAACTGAGTCGCCGGGTCGGAGCTCAGTAGCAATGTCTCCCATTGATCTTTTGTGTTTATACCTCGTCCCTCCCGGGGAGCATGAGGACATTCCCATAGTATGTGGTCCAAGGTGGCCCTAAGTTCGCAGTTTGCGCATGTTTCTGAAAATTGCCCTGGGTACATAAGACTCCAGAGGGCCGGGTTTGGAAAGGTGTAAGTTTGTAACCGGCGCCAGTTGATGGCTTGGTATCTGGACAAGGATCTATCCGCTGGAGGAAGTCTAGCTCGTTGGAAAGGATAGTGTTGTGTAATTTCTCTGTAGGCCACCATGCGATCCCTGTCTGTAAAGACCACCTCGCTCGGGTCCGCCCGGAAAGAAAAGGGAGATCATTGAAGCTCACTTAATAGGTAGGCTCTCGGAAGAATGCATCAGTGCTTCATCTGTCGCGTTGTCAGAAAAAGAAAGAAGATACCTTGATTGCGAATTTTGACAAGTGCTTGCTCACTGATTATATTGTATTCTGTCACTGCTTATATTGTATTCTCGCGCATGTGATTTGCTTGGCGGCATTTGACTGGTACACTATTATGTCAGTCACGCATGTAAGTGTCGACTGCATTCTTTCTGGCCGCCAGGGAGGTATTTATACCTTCTGGCATCCAATAAACTTTAGTTGTGAGTCAGCGCTGTGTGGTGTCCCTTCTTCATCTCTGTCCTGTCGTTTGCGCTGTAGTTATGGATCATCAAAAACACCAACTCGCCCAACAAATGCTTTTGTCGATGCTTTTGGAAAGAAAAGCCTCGGGCGAACTCGTGGGCCGTCTCATTACCAGGCAGGGATGCATGTGCTGGTGTCCAGACTAGTGTAATTTTCCGGTCTATTACATGACGGCTTAGAATTGTATTTGTTAGAGTGGAGACCCGGCCCCTGCTGAAATTTAGTATGGCGACTTTGGAGTCACTGATGATGTATCTCGCTTTTGTGCCTACACAGGCCAGTGCTATGGCAGCTTCCTCTGCAGTCTCTGGGTTACCCGAGAGTATGGAGGCACTTATTTTGAGGAGTTGTTTATTATTGACGACCGCGACGGTCGTCGTGTTCTTACCATACTCAGCGGTATCCACGTAGACCACGTCCTCGTCTTTGTAGGAGCAGAAGCGTTTCTCTAGCGCCTCTGCCCGCTTGGCCCGGCGCACTGAGTGATGAATAGGATGCATATTCCTGGGTAATGGGGGTACAACTATATTGTCTCGAATTTTTCCGAGCATGTCAACTTTGGCGGTTGTTCTGTTATCTCGGCTCAGATTGAGTTTTTCTAGAATGGCCCTGTTGTGGTCCCGGCTAAGCGTTCGATTTGGGACGTTCTCACTGCTTCCGTAATTTCTTCCAGGGTATTATGCATTCCTAGCTCTAGGAGGCGGTGAGTGGATGTACGGATGGGCAATCCTAGAGCTTGTTTCGTGCATCGCCTGATAATTCCATTTATCTTTTCTTTTTCTGAAACTTTAAGATCAAGGAAGGGGGCAGCATACGAGATACGGCTTACTACGAATGCCTGTACCAGCCGTAGGAGATTCTGCTCTTTCATGCCGTGTCTTCTGTTGGCAATCCGCTGTATGAGCCGCATAGTTTGTTGCGCGCAGTTTTACATCTTAGTTATTGCATCACCGTTATACCCGTTGCTTTGTATGATCATTCCTAAAATTCTGATTTTTTCAACATGAGGAATCTCCGCCCCTTGAGTTTGTAATTTGATGTTAGGGATGGTTCTAGTTTGTCTTTGATGCAGAGGTCGATAAAAAAGAAGTTCAGACTTCTGCGGCGAGCATTGCAAGCCACTACGGCTGACATAGTTTTCGACCTCATTTATGGCCTTCTGTAGCGTACTTTCGATGTGCGCGTCGTGTCCACGGGTCATCCACATGGTGATATCGTCCGCATACATGCAGAAATTCAAGCCATCTATCCCCTCCAGTCTCTTCGGTAGCCGTATCATGGCCAGGTTGAAGAGAAGAGGGGAAATTACCGAACCCTGAGGGGTGCCTATGCTGCCCAAATGTATGTTTTGAGACTGACTTTCACCAAAGTGGATGCGCGCTATCCTGCCCGAAAGGAAATTGGCAATGTAGTTGTATGTGCGCTCCCCGACGTTTAAAAGAGCCAGGTTTTCTAATATCGCCTCGTGTTTTACATTATCGAAAGCTTTAGTGAGATCAAGTCCCACTATTACTTTCGCATCAAGCGACTTAGTGTCTAATATGTCATGTTTGAGCTGTATCATGACATCTTGCGTGGACAAATGCGATCTAATACCTATCATCGAATGGGGGTATAAGTCGTTGTCTTCCATGAAATTGTTTAGTCGCGTTTGTATGACATGTTCCATCAGTTTTCCAACGCAAGATGTGAGGGATATAGGCCTTAGATTTTCTAGATTGAGCGGTTTCCCTGGCTTAGGTATGAAAATTACCTTAGCAGTTTTCCATTGTTTGGGAATCTCACCCTTCTCCCAGCATTCTTGCATGAAATTGGTCAGCGCCGTTATAGATTTGTCATCTAGGTTTCTAAGCATTTTGTTGGTTACACCATCGGGTCCGGGGGCTGATTTGGTTTTCAGTTTTAGTATTTCTGCTCGAACCTCGAATTCGTGAATAGGGGCGTCTAGTTCGCTGTTGGATTTACCCTCATAGCGCGGTAAGGAAGTTTTGGTGGCGGAGCCTATATATCGACAACGAATTGCATCGAGGAGTTCCTGCTCCGAACCTTCAAATTTATAACCTAATTTCTGTAAATTTTGTCGCTGTGTTAATTTACTACCTTCTGGATCGAGGAGGTGCCGAAGGAGGTTCCATGTTTTGGCGAGGCCGATATTGCCCTCAAGCTGGTCGCACATTGTTTCCCAGTTCTGATCGCAGAGTCTAAGTGCATATGCCTCAATCTCTTTGTTGTGGCGCGCTAGGCGTCTTCTGAGATTGCGATTCGACTTTTGTATTTTTAATCGCTTTTCCATACTAGCTTTGGCCTCCCACATATGAAGAAGGCGGCTGTCTAGTACTTCAAGTTCCGCGTTGTCGTCGAGCGTTTTAGTCGAATTCTTAGCATCCCTGCGGAGTTCCTCCGCCCATTGTTCTATGTTTGTGATTTCTGCCTTTCTCCCGTCCTGGTTACGAGCGTCGCGGAAACCGTCCCATTCGATAATATGCGGGGAGCGCGGTATGCGTGGGGCTACCCGCGTCCCTGTACGAAGGGGAGAGAGCTATGGCTAGATTCCTGGGAGTCTTCAAACTTCTCCTGGCCCAGTGGTGCAGCGCTTAAGCGATGCTCCAGTGCCCTGCGATGGCAGGCGCTTCCAGCGGCGGGCCTTGCGTGCCCCAGGTTACTTTTCCCGAGCGTCCAATCATTATTTAGCTGCCAGACGTCGAATAACAAAAATTGGCGGGGGCTTAGCTTTGGTTAAGCCTGGTAGGTTGCAAAAGCAAACACAGGCCTCTAGAATTTCTCCTCCAAAGAAATTCAACCGCCGCGGCAGGAATCGACGCGGGTTCGATCCCGGCCGCGGCGGTCGAATTTCTTTGCAGGAGAAATTCGAGGCCCGTGTACTGTGCGATGTCAGTGCACGTTAAAGAACCCCAGGTGGTCGAAATTTCCGGAGCCCTCCATTACGGCGTCTCTCATAGCCTTAGTCGCTTTGGGACGTTAAACCCCATAAACCAAACCAAACCAAAAGCGCAGCGCCTCTAACTGAAGGAACACAGTGCGCCGCGTCTACAGGTCACGCGTGGCTACCGGCCGCCGCTGCGCGACGACTGAAAGCGTCTTCGGTATTTTTTTTATGTTTTGTTTTTGGTGTTGTTGCGACTGAGAAAAAGAAAACATAATCTACAGCTGCTATGATGTCACAGCGGCAGTAGCGCCACAGGTGCGCAGCGCGGCAAACACACACCGTAACTGCAGGCGGGCTCTCTGAATCAGCGAGTTGGTCGCCGATAATCTACAGCTGGTATGACGTCACAGCGGCACAGGTGCGCGGCGCGGCGTAACTGCAGCCGGGCTATCTGAAGGAGCAAGCTGGTCGCCCATATTCACTCCGCTAAAGGTAAACGTAACTGCGGCCGGTTCACGCGAAGGCTTGAAAGTGCGAGTAGTACTGCTTTCGCAATAAAATTAACTGTCACCTGCCAGAGTGGGCAGTTTGTTCACTACCTGGTGGGTAGGTTGTGATGACACCGTAAGGTCGCGCGGCCCAGGAGGCCCTTTGGCCTCAAAGGCTGCTCTCTGGGGTTCGCCCGACACCCTGCGCGGTGATTTAGTGGTTAAGACGCTCGGCTACCGAGCCGGAATTCCCGGGTTCGATCCCGGCTGCGGCGACCGTGTTTCGATGGAGGCGAAACGCAAAGGCTACTGCATGCTGTGCGATGTGAGTGCACGTTATCCCCAGGCGGTTGAAATTATTCCGGAACCTTATCCTACGGCACCCCTTTCTCTTTTCTTTCACTTCCACCTTCCTCCCTTCCCTTACGTAACGGTTCGGGCGTCTCGGTATCTTTAAAGGGTCAGTCTATTCACCGAGATCAGTGTATAAATGATGGCATATTCTGGTAGTTGGCACCCTATAACATCAATAACGAGGGGTCTGCGCCCGGTTTAGGCAGGAATTTGTATTTTATTTCGGCGTTAAAAGTCGCGTAAAAAATCATGGTGGCGACCCCAAACGTTCATTTTGTTCAAGAAAGTGGTAGTCTTTTTTGTAGAAGTATAAGTGAATATACTACGTACCATTTGTATGCCCCAATGTCAGAGAAACGCACGTTTTGTTCTAGTAAACTGTAGAAGGCGTACCGCTCGCTTTTTCTGTAAATCACATGAATATTTATAGTTACACGTACGCAAAACGCAGGCACATTCCCACTTTTAGTTCAGTGTATGCTAGCAGAGACGCAAAAATAAACTCAGCCTACAGTGGCGCCATCTGGTCGTCAGGACGGGAACCATTGCTGTAAACAAACCGACTCTCCACTTAAGCCTAGGAGCGGCAGAATCGTCACTCTAATTATTAAAATAAAGCAAATTTATCTCTTATATGTTTTCTTATAGGCGAGATGAGACAAGGCGAAAGAGAGGCGCCCAATTTATGGCCAGTGAACGCACTGAAAAAGGCAGCAACCACGAGAATTCAGTCCGAAGCGAGAGGTCCGGCTTCGACGGGCGCCGCCATGTTTGTTGCCGCGCGGCGGAAATCCAGTTGGTTGCCAGATGAGACTACCATCTCATACAGATGTGTTCCCACATTAATAAATTCTATTTTAAAATGTTCTACCGCACTCCTTGGCACCACAGCTGGCTAAACGGTAATTTGAGTAAAGAGCTATCGGTTGCCGCAAAGAAAATATGGTCGATAAAATTCAGTAGACTGACCCTTTAACATGCATTTACATCGCACAGAGCACAGCCGCCTCTTCGTTTCGCCCGCAGAACCAGTTATTCGTGGCACTATGTTGAAAGTTTACCAATATATTTTTTTATTAACACCACGTAGTGCTTTGAAAAACTTCTACATTACATAACTAATAACACGAACTTTATTGACTGTTGAATTCTTTCGAAAGAGCTCCTGTCTTTTCCGGGGCATTCTCCTGTCGCATCAAAATTGAGACCCTCTGAGAACAATGCCTTGAAAGCTGTGGATATCGGAAGTTCTGCTTCTCTTCATGCCGCAATAGTGCTCATGCAGGCCTCCCGAAGCCACCTCCTTTTTTTTAAAAGCTCTCGATCGCAGCAGTACCGATCCTTCCTTCTGCATTCACAATAATGCGCCCTTCAGCCCTTCCTTTGCCACCTCCCTGAAATTGCTCTTTCTGGGGAGAGTAAATCCTTCCTTCTGCGTCAGCCATGGCGCGTCCTTCAGACCTTCCTTTGCCACCTCCCTGAAATTGCTCTTTCGGGGGAGAGTAAATCCTTCCTTCTGCGTCAGCCACGGCGCGTCCTTCAGACCTTCCTTTGCCACCTCCCTGAAATTGCTCTTTCGGGGGAGAGTAAATCCTTCCTTCTGCGTCAGCCACGGCGCGTCCTTCAGACCTTCCTTTGCCACCTCCCTGAAATTGCTCTTTCGGGGGAGAGTAAATCCTTCCTTCTGCGTCAGCCACGGCGCGTCCTTCAGACCTTCCTTTGCCACCTCCCTGAAATTGCTCTTTCGGGGGAGAGTAAATCCTCGCTTCTGCGTCAGTCACGGCGCGTCCTTCAGCCCTTCCTTTGCCGCCTCCCTGAAACTGCTCTTTCGGGGGAGAGTAAATCCTTCCTTCTGCTACAGCCACGGCGTGTCCTTCAGACCTTCCTTGGCCACCTCCCTGAAATTGCTCTTTCGGGGGAGAGTAAATCCTTCCTTCTGCGTCAGCCACGGCGCGTCCTTCAGCCCTTCCTTTGCCGCCTCCCTGAAACTGCTCTTTCGGGGGAGAGTAAATCCTTCCTTCTGCTACAGCCACGGCGCGTCCTTCAGACCTTCCTTTGCCACCTCCCTGAAATTGCTCTTTCGGGGGAGAGTAAATCCTTCCTTCTGCGTCAGCCACGGCGCGTCCTTCAGACCTTCCTTTGCCGCCTCCCTGAAATTGCTCTTTCGGAGGAGAGTAAATCCTTCCTTCTGCGTCAGCCACGTCGCCTCCTCCAGTCCTTTCGAGGTCACCTCCTTGAACATCAGGTGCAGCCATTGTTCCTAGTTTTGACATGTGAAAACGAGGAGTATTTCTGAGGCGTAAATAAAGCGATGTACCCTGAAAATTGCTCACTGTGCTTTGACAGAGAAGACACGAACAAGTTGATATGTTCGGAAATGAAGAAAGAACACTCTCATGAGTTGACTCATTTGCGGTTATAGGTGCGAGGTTTCGCTCCGAAATGAAAGAAAGTTTTGACAGAATCGCTTCTCACTTTGAAAGCATGGAATCTGGGGACAGCTTTTTAATGCGCCGAAGCGGAGAAAGCGCGGACTGTGCCAGATGTATTCAAGTTTTGTACATACCAAAGGTCCAAGCAGCACACAGGATGAAAGCGACAGCAGCGGTCTTCCTGCTCATGTTGAATGTATCGGATCGAGGAGTTCGTCACGACGGCTTTCGGCGCAAGGGCAGCTGATCCAGATGAAGGAAGCCTAAGAGAAATGCGTCAGCTTGAGAGAATGTTGCACGTGATGTTCATCGGTGAAGTATGTTTGTAATTATCTCTACAGCAAAAGCGGGGGAAGTAAATACTCATACGCATTAACTTGGAGGCGAGCTGGAGGCCACAGCTTTTTAAAGGCTGCAGAACGTATAACTCTCCTCAGCAGTCCGATGCTCAAGCGAAGCGTCATTGTGCGTCAATGTCGTGCCAGTGCCATCTGTACTAAACTCTGTATAAAGGAGCATCTGCTACTGCAACTTGCATGTATCCGTTATAATGCGTTCCGCCAGCGGCGAAGTCATGTAAAATTTTTTGTTAGCTTAAGTTGTCTTTTATTGGCCATAGCACCGACATGAAATGCGCTTGCCCAACGCTCAACATTTTTATGCTGCTCTGTAGCAAAAGTGGCATTTATTAGGAAAATTTATGTGCCGGCTTCCCATGAAAAAGAGCTGGAAACGAATTAAGAACGCATACATCTTCAGCGTGATATGTAGGCACTTGCAGTGCCGCGTGCACATATAGGCTTTCTGTGGCCATTTCATTCAAGGCTTGATTGCTCATTTTTGTAGGCGCATATATAAGCATAAGTAAGCGAAAAATGCTAAGTAAGAGGGTGAAAACGCCAGATCTGCCTACAAGCACAAGATGATCACATCTAGTTTGTGACACATAAAGGCTAAACTAGCGAGGCCGCAAGTTGACCTTAAGAGAATGACGCGATAGCATTACAGGGTGCCGACGGTCGCTTGCGGATAGAGGGTTCCTTGGCGCATTCTTTCGCAGACATTGACACGTTTATTGCAATCCCATACTGTTGTATTACTCATCATCGTCCATAAAAATTACAGGATAGCAATTAAGTCCGCTTAAAAGCGGAAATGCGAGAGCCTTTCCCTGTCCTCTTTTCCGCTCTATATTTTGTTTGCTTTTATTTTTGTTTGTATTTTTGTTTTCGATTTCCTTTTTAACGTTTCAATTTTTTTGTTTCACATCAATGTGGCAGAACGTCCACATGCTATATCGACGCCGTGGCTATTCTCACGTCCAAGAGCTATATCGTCGTCCATGGCTATTGCGACGTCTAAGCGTGTTTTGGGCGTTTAATTAATTAATTACTCCACATAACCAAATTTAGAATTTAGCGAGATATTTTCACCCACTGCCTAATTAATGCAATCAAACTTTTTTCATATATCTTTATAGAACGACATTAACGTGCGCACAAAATTTTCGGGCACTTTTTAAGGACGTTTACATAGCTATATAATGCTCTCGCATTAATAATTGGTGACTCTATTTAGCGACAATACCTTAATTAACTAAGCGTTCATGTAATGGAATTCGCCTAGTGTGCCGTGTGATGTACTCGTACGAGACCTCAATTTATCCCATTCAATAAACGTTCCTCAGTGGCGCACCCGGCAGCCGACCCAAAGGACAGTGGTTCGATTCCACCTAAGCGCCTTTATTCCTTTCAGCGAAGACGCTTTTCTAAGTATGTCGTTACCCTTTCGACCAATCAGGATTTTCCAGTCACGACGACGCCGGGTTTTCTGTCGAACGGGAGCTTTGATGCTCTCGGCTTAGTGTGCTCCAGGGTTCGGTCGATAAACCTGAAATCTCACGCGCTGCCACTAAGCAAAACTACCACGCCTTCAATGTAGATGAACTCCAGCAGCTATTATTTTAAGACTTGAGGGAATGAACACTTACGAACGGAGTCGAAAAGAGTGCAAAGATGAAGAATTCGAAGAAAAATATTCAGGCAGTGATTATAACATATATATATATATATATTTCTATCGATCAAACGAATTAGCTAAGAATCAATAGAACTGCACGTTTCCGGACTTGTTTGAAAATCGTCTGAGGGACTGCGTAATGATTAGGTTGCGACGCGCAGAACTTTTATTTACCAGTGCTATCTTCTTTTCAGTTTGCAAAGGGCCAAATCTACTTGTTTCATGATAGCGACTCGTTATCTAATTGATTAGAAACAGGAGCATCATCGGTAACAACTGCCTTCTTCAAGAGTAGGCACAAATGAGTCTGACTGAAAATGACTTACCTTATACTCACAATGTGAAAGCGTCGACACTTGGCAAGCCCACCAAAGAATGGTTCTTATAATGTAAAACAGAGTCAGGAAGCTCCCCATAAAAGCATTAAATGAGCAGTAAAACACAAAAAAAAAAGACACCATTCTCCGGATAACAGCAAATCAGAGTGTCAAGTACCTATCACCACCAAAGTTCGCCAGTGTAATTTTGGTAGGCCGTTAGACCTATAAACATCAGAACATATACCTGATGTTTGCCACTGCGTCATACCACATTCTTTGCTTACATCTAATGAGAGCTGGATGAAAGCGATACCTAGATTCACACCGCCGCTTTATTACGTTGGACCTAAAAAAAGTTCTCGCGACGTTTTAATGGCTCTAAGCGCCCTTGCACAAGCGGAACAGTCAACGTCTGAGGTGAACTCTCTGTCCGCTTTTGCTTCCAAATAAAGGTTGGTTGGTTTATCGGGTTTAACGTCCCAAAGAGACTCAGGCTTTGAGGGACGCTGTAGGGGAAGGGCTTCGGGAATTTCGACCCACTGGGGTTCTTTAACCTACACTCACATCGCGCAGTACACGAGCCTTTCGCCTCCGTCGAAATTCGACCGCTGCGGCCAGGATCAAACCCGCGTGTTTCGGGCCAGCTAGCAGCCGAGCACCGTAACCACTGAGCCACCGCGGCGACGCTTCCAAAATAAAGGCTGCTATGGGAACCTTCTGAGAGGTGCATGACTAAGTTATGTATTTTTTCTAATAGTTCTAAGCGTGTAGGTCTGGCTGGACCACTAACTAGGCACCCGCCGTAGTACCGGCACACTTAATATGTTCTGCAATTGTTAAAAAAAATATGCTGTTTGAGTTATACGACGATTTTTTCGGCACAACCTACTCAGCGATTTAGTGCATCAGAATACAGCTAAGACATGCATAGTAGGCTAGTGAACTAATAGTGACTAGTTAACTTTTAACTATTATCGTTAGTCTCCTTATTTATTGAGAGACGCGTAGCCCCCCTTAGGTAATATCCATATCGGTTTTGAGAATTTCGCAAACAAACACAGTTACCCTCGGCGCTGTGGCCCAACAAATTTTCCCTGTTTCTACGAGTTACGTGCAGTAGAGAGGTTGCATCGCCTGCAAGATTTTCAAAACACCACATATTTTGGTGCGATGTAGGAAAATTTGTCTTACAAAGCCAACAACCAAACAGAAGCATTATATTCGCTGGATTACAAAGAGCCCCGAACAGTCCCGAGGCATAGGTTGATTCAGAAGCCCGAGGAATTCTTGTAGGCTTAAGGCCGATTCACACGAGGGATTAAACCGTCGATTCCGACCGTGGACCGAGCACCACGTCACCCGAAGTCCCTGGCTCCGCCTCGTACGCGGCTGGCTGCGGCTCACATGTCCATGGCGGGCGGTGATAGCTGAAGATGGCGCGTACGGACAAGAAACCAGTGGTGGCATTCCGTGGTGAGCCTGTCCCTCCTGCGCCGTCACCCTGTCCTTGCCTTACACTGTCCTTCTCGCACTTCGCTTCCAAGAGCGAGGGAAGTCCCACGCCTCACAAATGCACCAGCACAAAGGAAATAGGCCGTCGACGGAGGCGAGCCAGCCACACCGACTTCCCCAGTGTTGCTGGAGCATATAGACGAACACTAGACTTAATTAAAGCCCGTCAAACTTAGCGGCTTTCGACTTAATCACAAATAAGTGCCCCCATTACCTAAACGAGAAAACAAGCGAAAAAGGTTATTCAGGGATTCGATCGGGGATGAACATTTGAAAGCACAGCAGACTGCAGCTCAGGCGGCAGCGTGCAACCCGCGCGCCTGCTTTCGGCTTCCGAAGCCTGCGCCGTCCGCGGACGAGGCGAAGCCAGTGACGTCGGGTCACGTGATGCTGTGTCCGCGCATCATGCCGCGCATGGACGAAACCGATTTCGAACGTCGTGTGGATGGGCCTTTGGTAACTGTTTTTAATCTTCAAAACCATGAAAATAGCAAGAATGGCCTGAGCCAGTAATCATTAGTGTTTTTGACAAGTTCAAATTGTCCTGCAAGACAAGTCAAGGCAGAGCTCCTTGATCTTACTAGTGGCGAACCTCCACATAGAGTCTGTGTATTTAAAAACAGAGGTGTGAATAGGCCAAAATTCATATTGGCTACGGACTGTCGTGGCGCCCGTCGTCAGTAATGTAAACTGTGTTGAAATCACAGACTTCGAGATTGCTGACAAACGCACAACCGCCTGCAATTAAAATCCGTGAAACAGAAACAGTAACTAAGATCCATAGATATAGCAGTCCGAGAGGTAAATTAAGATAGAAAACAAGCAACAATAAAACGCTCTTGAGAAGTTAATGGCTACAATTGGCAACAGCTTTTGTTGGCCGCTTCCAGAGGACATCTACATCAATGTGGCCCCTGACACTAGTCACTTTCTGAAGGGGATTTTTTCCAGCTAGCTTTTCAACGCATGACGGCGGTGGCAACAGAGCAAAAAACAAGAATACTAAATTGCGCATTCGTCGAAATCCCCCTACCGGAATAGGCGGAAGGCGCTGCTATCACCCTAGCTATGGTTGTGACAAAAGCAACCACCGTAGTATTCAACTATAAGTCCGCCATTCGTAATTAATCTCACGGCAGCATCTAAATCTCACGACAAATCAGCATCATATGTGCCCCCGCTTACTCTTCCCTCCTAGGAAATTAAGACGCTCACGCCGTCGTTTGAACATTAGGACTGCGGACAGAAGTCTATCAAGGGGTCACGGAGCGTACTATAAGCTTGACCGACAAACTCTACAAACTTGACCGACGCAAACTTACCACACTCAACATAAAATGATGGAAGTTCGCGGCTGACAATTAAACACCCACACCTTTCCTCACCCTAGACCACTAAATAAAATCTACCCCTCTATATACACCGATCAGTTCCGAATCATCATCATCGTCATCACCAGCAGCCTGACTGCACCAACTGCAGGGCAAAGGCCTCTGCCACGTTTCTCCAATTAACCCTATGCTTTGCCAGCTGCGGCCATCGTGTTCCCGCAAACTTCTTATTCTTATCCGCCCATCTAACTTTCTGCCGTCCCCTGCATGCTACGCTTGCCTTGTCTTAAAATCCACTCCGTTACCCTTAAGGACCAGCGGTTATCTTGCCTTCGCATTACATTCCCTGCCCAAGCCCACTTCTTCCTCTTGATTTCTACTAGGATTTCATTAAGAGCCATTTGTTCTTGCCCTCTTCCTGTCTCTTAACGTTACACCTATCATCATTCTTTCCATAGCTCGCTGCGTTGTCCTTAACTGAAGCTGTACACCTTTGGTTAGCCACCACGTTAGCCTCCAATGTCGAATATGGGGCAACTAATCGTCTACTACACATGATAGAATTCCCCTCCCAAGAGAAGGCTCTCACAGACGAGCAGTGGGAGAGCTTTCTGCACAGAAGATAGTCAGCTAAGCCCGGGCTTCCACCCACATCGAGGAACTGCTTTAATCCCACCCCCCTCAATTAAGAATACTTGCTTTCACAACCATCCCCAATTGGTATGACCGAAGAGCTCTGAAGCCAAGTATCTCCTTTTGCGCTGTGACCTAAATACGCTTTTAGTTCGCCAGAGGAAATGAAGTAAGGTTGATGCTTTACAACCGGTTTCTAGCCCACCGAACTTTGTTGGTATTGTGCATGGTATGTCGATAATGCAGATTAACATCCAGAATTCAAGCAAAGGAAAAAGTATCGTGCCTAACCGTCGAGTTTTCTTGGCTCTACTGTGCCGATATTTTTTGGAACGTGTTGGATGTCGAACGCTTTTGTGCTGAGTCAAGTGCTCTTGTGAAATCTAACCGGTGCCGTATGTAACAGAAACCTCCCGATCATTTCGTTTGCAAGTAGCAACACCTCTTTTTGAATGACATGTTATGATATGTGAGATGCAGATAGTGGAAGGGGGGGGGGGGGTGGAGAGGGTTGATTCGGCACATAGGCTATGAGAGAATGTCGCAGTGCGGGGCTTCGGGTTAAATTCGACCACCTGGGGTTCCTCGATGTGCACTGACGTCGCACATAACACGGGCGCCTTCAGCGTTCCGCCTGTATCGAAACGCGGCCAATGCGGCTTAGATTCGATTCGGCGACATTGTGCTCAGAAGCCGAACGCCATAGCCAGTGAGTCGCCGCAGTGGGTACCCGATATTTTTAAACTGAAATATCTCAGGAATTATACTTGGGGAACTTGTTAACCCCATTCTTAAACAAGTAGTTTCGCAGGCTTAACATGTTTTCCGTCCGCGTAAGTTCCCCTCCACTGTCTCCTCGCCTACACAATGTCTAATGCACTCGTAGCGCATCGAAACATGATCTACCCGCAATGTCTGCAGCTTCCTCGTCAGATGCGCTTGAAACGACGAAGTCCGGTCTGAAGCTCGGTCAATTTCGAGAGGCTTCATTATGCACGCTGTTTAGTCTTTCACAGAACTGAGCACCTTCTAACCTCAGGTGATCTAGATAGGCACATAACCTGCCGAAGATGAGGATTTGCACGCTGCGCAAACTTATCGCTTTCGCGTAAGTCTAATATTGCACTCAGGGAGGTGGGGAGTTGTTTATGCTAATGCTTTAAGTTGGGCTAGTTGGTAGTCGGTATCACACATATTGACTAGCGAAATTCACACACACAGGACAAGAGAAGGCGACAGAAGCGTGTGTTCTGTCGCCTTCTCTTGTCCTGTGTGTGTGAATTCCGCTAGTCAATATGTGTGAGTTGTTTATGAAGCTGGAACTTCAGTAGCGTAGACACTTAACAAGACCACAGGATGAGGCAAGACAGAAGCTCTTCATTTGCCGTCTGATCCTTACGTATCCTACTGAAGGGAAAGCGTGTTCAGCTAGGATATCGATGTGACCTCGCTAGATTTGAGAAGATGCTGAATGAAGCTTTGATACTGATAACTGTATTGTTTCAAGCTGATGGTTCGCCTGTTGTGGACGGGGGATATCTGTCGTGCGTCCTTCGGTGCTGAAAGTCCATTCAAAGTTATCAGTGGCTCTGCGGTAGGCACTGTCTTTTCAGCGTAATATTCTAAGCGATAGAAGTACACATGACAATGATTTCCGCCAGGTTCTTCTTCGTGATTTACTGAATCATCGACCTGAGACATATGGAAGGTTGTTTATGCGTATATGCGATAGTGTTGACGTGGTCAGGAAATGAACCAAAAGTAAAACTGGTGTTCCATGACGGTAAAAAAAGACCGCAATTAAGTGCAGAGAAAGAGGCTAGAGGCAGAAGTAGAGGACAAGCACCGTTTCACAGCGAGGTCAACAATAACAGCAACAACAAAGTTTAATTCGCTTGGTAATTTGTTTTATAGGGTGACGGTCTATTGATGCTGTTACCGGAAATGAATAAAACGGCGTATGAAGGAACGCACTGCATTACGGTTTATGACCATTGTTCCTTGTGCAAGCTTTATGAGGGTTCGAGCTCTATAGCCAAAATATATACCACGCCAGCCACGTACCCTAAATTTACTTTTACAGCCTTAAAACAGCACAGTGAAAGTTCAGTAAAGCACTAAAGCTTCGCCCTGGTTAGTGCGCAGTTTTCCTTTTTGAATTGGTAACTTTTTAAGTTTTTTCTTCTGTGCTGTTTGAACAAACATTTCAAAACAGCACGTTGGGACATCTTTTCCTGACTTACTGCCACGTGAACTACCGGCTTTGCCACTTTGTGCCATTAACCGCGCCAAAGTCGCGAATGCACATTTGTTCCTTGCAAAGAAATTGTTGAGAAAATTTCATTGTACAAGACTTGATAATGCAGCTGCATTCGTTAACTTTATTTCAACATTGCTTACTTGTTATACCGCACACATACTCCGGCATCATTTCAACAAGGCTTAATGAACATTCGACAGAATTCTGCATTTTGCGCCCTTACAGACAGTGTTAAAAAAAGAGTGAGGAAATTAAGTTCACTGCTTTCGGCAGCTCTGCATTATCATATCTATTTAATACAGCTCTCTATTATGCAATCATACCCAGAGCAGACTTATTGTCTGCTAAGTTTCACTTAATACTCGACGAGCATAGATTACGAGCGTGATCGAATGACGGATTATATCATGCAAGTCACATTGGAATAAAATGTGCAGTGCTTGAGAACCTTAGAATAACAGCAGTTTTGAGCATGCCATGTTTGCACGAGTAGATGGATGGTAATATCGGGAAACCTTTGGTATGCGGGTAGTGGCCGATAATATCGACCTCATCTTTATTATTTTCCAGGAACTTCCCCCATGCTGAGCAACCAACCGGATATGCATTTATTGGTTTTAATTAACGCTGAAGGCTGTATAGTTGAGTTACGTAAACTCCGTCATCAATGACTAAAGCAACGTATACAGTGCCATATTTATGTCCCATTTTTAACTTGCGTCTGCAAATTCCTTGCAACAAATTAAGGTGCCTAAACATCAGCTCCGCGATAAAGAGCACAAACTAGATGGAAGAGCTACAAGTACTCAAACGGCAGCTAGAAGAAAAAAAACGCTTTAACGTTTCTTGGTAGAGAAATTTTTGTTCGAAGTGGGAAAAAAACTGTAGACATTAAATTTACGAACCGATTTTTTTCAAAACACTTTCATGCAAATGTTCTGGAACTAGCTAATAAAGTAAGCGGAAAAAAGGTACAGCCCATATGAAATATCTACCTAAGATTGCTGAATTCCAGCTCAAATTTTAAAACTTATTTAGAAACATTCTTTTCTTTGTCATCAAAAGAATACTAAAGAATAATGATGAAGGGCTAAAAAAAGTTGCACAAGAGTGGTACATCGCCAGTCTGCCCCGTTTCTGACCCTTTTATGCATGTTAACTTTCAGACCCACTGTTCTGCTTAACCAGTCGATCTCCTTGATCATGCTTTGCAACTAATGCCTGAGTGGCTCTTCCCGTAGCCGCTGCAATTCAGCACGCCGGACAGTCGCGACATATTAGCTAGTAGAAGGACTGGAAGTGTTTATGGCAAACGCAAGGTTCAACACAACTGAGAGCAGCGCCAGGCCCGGGTTTAAGGACCGTTCCGAGCCCACGCAGTGCTCTAGTCCAGGTCAGAAGCTTTGTCGGTGGGCGTCAAATTACGCAGTGTCATCTCCTCATTTGCTGCAATTAGCTCTTGAACGGGCTATAAAAAAAAGTGAGCTTTTATGTGCACCTGGCACTTGCATCCACAACGTTCGCCACGTTTGTGATTTATCGAGTCCATGAACTGACAGCCGCAGGTTTGTGTCGATATTTGCGGATATATTGATGACGACAGGAAATGAGCCAAACGTAGCACTGAAGTCGCACGGGAATAAAAAAAAAAGAAAAACAAACACATAAAGGCCAGTGCACGCAAAATCTCGTAACGCTACGGCATGCGTTAAAAGTCAACCGCCAATAAAGTTTCAGGGGATAACTTAGGAGGGTAGATGTGTAGGCCAGTTGGTGAGACATGAAGGATCTAGACACCGCAGCGGACACGGAACCGCCCTGTGTCGTCTTCTTTCTCTGTCCCGTGTCCGCTGCGGTGTCTAGCTCCTTCATGTTTCAGGGGATATTTATCTTCAGCGGAGTTAACGAACATGAAATGCACAATTACAGTGCCAGTAATGCGCATTTTGAGCGCAAGTTGTAGTCATTGTCCCAGGAAAAAGTTTTCTGTGGGTAGTCAGCTCAGTTAAAAGTAGCTCGAACATATGCACAAGATTGAAGCTAAGAAAGTTCACCAGTGTGGGCCGGAGTCTTACAACGTTTTTTCTGTGCGCAGGAGCAGAGGTCACTACACTGATTCGGTGACTGCATAAGCGGCGTTGAAAAATATGGAAAAGGAGTCCGAGGGGCTTTCAGAAGTGTATTTGCGCGTGTAGTTATGACGAGAAATTTCGCAGCTTTCTTTTGTGCTCTTGCAAATGCAGTGAGGGTGTTCACGTGTGTTTGCTGTCCAAAAAAATCTTCGTATTAACGAAGAAAGTACAATGCTTTTGTGGTTTATAGTGGCAGCGTCAGCTGGCGTACTTATCGGGTGAGGATTACCGTGACCAAGGTAGAAAGCCATGCTGCAGCGCCGTTCAAACAGCTCTCTTAGCGAGTGTTCTGAGGATGCAATTGAATAAGGTACAGTGCAGGCTAAATAAAATGCTCCGAACTTTACTACCGGTCGGTGCCAAGCGAAAAGCTTTCATTGTTTGTGCCCGTCACGTGACCGCTCTAGGAGCGCCTAGCATATTCCGCTTGATTCAGCTCCTCTGGCTCAAGTTCAGTGCTCGCCCAGATCTGCAGGCTCTTGGTCAGAGGACTAAAGTGGCCAGCCTAGGCACCATAAGTGAGGAGCGAGAGGCAAGGCATACTCCCCAATCTCGTTAAAAATGCACTATCGACAAACAGACTTCTAACCTCCACCCACTACCCGTCCAGGCTTACAAAGGATCCTCAGGCGGAGGGACGGGTTGATCCTCGCTAAAATATCTACTACCCAACTCGGGCAAGTACTTGAAACATCAACTCGCCGTTGGCTACACAAGACTATTATCTGCATTCTGTCGGAACGGAAACTCGCTGTCATTGCGCCGCCGGCTCCGGTCAAGCAGATACCTTCTACAAAATCCGAGAAATCAACTTGCAGGACACCGCCAGAGAAGTCAGCGGGTACACCGCAGATCATATTAAGGGGTGACTACTGGCATCACCCTGGGGACTACCGCATTTTAAATCATAAACAACATACGCGCACCGGGATATGCCGTGGTCATGGAACGTCTGTTGGTTAAGACAGAAACCGCTCTCCTCACCAACGAAGATCTCAAGTGACCGCACTACGTCCACTATACATGGAAAGCCAACTGTGATGCTTACTGTTCTTTCCTAAGGCGCAAGGCTAACACACCTGCCTCGTAACCGGCTACAACGTGGACATCTACCCTATACCAAACCAGAGGAAACGCCAGTCTTGTGGCACCTCTAACGAATCAGAAACCCACATGTGTACACCCAATTGTCTGCTCGGCCAGGGTTCCACCGTACCACAAACCCCCACTGTCCGCTACGGCAACGTGAGCCATATAATAACGACCACCTTGCCAAGTACGTCACTAAAGCCCCGCCACAACTTAGCGATGGCTACGTGAGCAACCCTCGTTGCCTCTGCTCTATCCAGCCGGATAGAGCAGCCTCAAACGCGCCACAACCAGGTATCGACACCTCAGCCAAAGATATCGCCATTCTCCGATAAAGATTTTTGTGCTCTCCAATGGCAACCAACAGCTCCCACTCCCGTACACAGTACACACAGGACATCATCGGCCCCCATGGGCTTCCAACTCCAAGCCCCTTCTTGCAGCACCCACACTGGCTCCGCCAGCACCGTTAGTGGCACCTCAGCCTGACCCCCGGTCTTCAGCGGCATATGCCTCAGCTTCTTCACCCCATGGCCAACGGTTTTCGCCTGCAGAGGACTGCACCACTCTACCCCTGCTGGATACTGAATTTAACATGCCGACCACAGCAGACAAAAGCCTCAAACTCACCAAAGCCTGCACACTATCCTCCCTCTCTTTCTCGCAAGAATGTGCCACCCTTACCTAATGCGTTGCCCTCTGCGAACAACATGTCGCCACCCTGACCAAACGCATCTCCACTATCGTTACCACGACTCGCAACAACCTCATCCACGTCAGTTCATTAGTATTCCGCACTGTATCTCCGGTCCAGGCTGTCTCTTCCTTAGAAAAAAAAAACGGTCATGACTTCAGCCACTACAACCGCTGTCCCCATCGAAACCACCCCGCACTTGCTTCAGCGACCGCAACCTCCTCTTCGCCTGTAGACCGCAACTTCAAACTCCTGCGCCAAAAATTCCAGAGGCACCTTTTCCGAAAGGTGGAATCTTCTACGTTCCACATCCAACAATGCTACAGCGCCCTACGCTCTAACCGCACTCCCGTCTATCAGTGCCTCCTCTACTTCCCACCTCTGAAACAAGCTCTTCTGTTGCGGGAGACTCGCGCGAAGCAAAACATGCCGGGATATCCGCCGTTCAACTCTCTTCTAACCGATAACTTTCTCGTCTCCACCTTCATTCGCTGAGACCTACCGTACGAGCCCCTGCTTGTCTGAATCCCTAACTTTTTGCCTTCGCCTATTGACCATCGTCCTCTCAGAGACCCGCGGCTGTCCTAATTTTTTTACAGCTCTCCCCTCTCCCGCTCCCTGAAAAAAAAAATTGAGCAAAACCTTTTAAAGCCCCTCTTTCATATGCGGCTGACGACTCCTCCACGTATGTGCTCGTCATAGGAAGGTCTTCAATGCCCCTAAGGTCTAGGGGACTACAATTCCAAGCTGCGCTCAAGGCGAACGCTTCAAATCTACATCGCATGCCAGTACTTCATCATCGTCATCACCTCTCCCACACTGGAATGTGTCGGCAAACGACAGATCAATAACACCCACCTCACTATCCTGCTCGGTCGCACCCATGCCACCTGGAGCCGCACAAACACTCCTGAGTGATCACTACGTTCTCCTCGCGTCGTTGCACCTCACCGCCAAACTCGAATTGATTAATAACAAAGCGAACTGATCAATAACTCGAAGTGGGAACTGTGTTGGTCAAATGTTTAGAGGAATCCCCCAAGGTGGAGTAGATTTGTAATAAGGGAGTAATTACTGACTGACACCCACCAGAGCGCAGCCATACGGCTACAAAGGAAAGCTATACAGCTTTCTCAGAAACTTCGTAGTTAAAGAAAAATTCGTCCTGGTCCGGGGTTCGAACCCAGGATCACCGCTACACCGGAGCAGTCGCTCTACCAACTCAGCTAACCAGGACGGCAAGCTTATGGTAGGGCGAGAGCGAACTGATCAGTAACTCGAAGTGGGAACTGTGTTGGTCAAATGTTTAGAGGAATACCCCAAGGGGGAGTAGATTTGTAATAAGGGGGTAATTACTGACTGACATCCACCCGAGCGCAGCCATACGGCTACAAAGGAAAGCTATACAGCTTTCTCAGAAACTTCGTAGTTAAAGAAAAATTCGTCCTGGTCCGGGGTTCGAACCCAGGATCACCGCTACACCGGAGCAGTCGCTCTACCAATTGAGCTAACCAGGACGGCAAGCTTATGGTAGGGCGAGAGCGAACTGATCAGTAACTCGAAGTGGGAACTGTGTTGGTCAAATGTTTAGAGGAATACCCCAAGGGGGAGTAGATTTGTAATAAGGGAGTAATTACTCATTGACGTCCACCCGAGCGCAGCCATACGGCTACAAAGGAAAGCTATACAGCTTTCTCAGAAACTTCGTAGTTAAAGAAAAATTCGTCCTGGTCCGGGGTTCGAACCCAGGATCACCGCTACACCGGAGCAGTCGCTCTACCAATTGAGCTAACCAGGACGGCAAGCTTATGGTAGGGCGAGAGCGAACTGATCAGTAACTCGAAGTGGGAACTGTGTTGGTCAAATGTTTAGAGGAATACCCCAAGGGGGAGTAGATTTGTAATAAGGGAGTAATTACTCATTGACGTCCACCCGAGCGCAGCCATACGGCTACAAAGGAAAGCTATACAGCTTTCTCAGAAACTTCGTAGTTAAAGAAAAATTCGTCCTGGTCCGGGGTTCGAACCCAGGATCACCGCTACACCGGAGCAGTCGCTCTACCAATTGAGCTAACCAGGACGGCAAGCTTATGGTAGGGCGAGAGCGAACTGATCAGTAACTCGAAGTGGGAACTGTGTTGGTCAAATGTTTAGAGGAATACCCCAAGGGGGAGTAGATTTGTAATAAGGGGGTAATTACTGACTGACATCCACCCGAGCGCAGCCATACGGCTACAAAGGAAAGCTATGCAGCTTTCTCAGAAACTTCGTAGTTAAAGAAAAATTCGTCCTGGTCCGGGGTTCGAACCCAGGACCACCGCTTCACCGGAGCAGTCGCTCTACCAATTGAGCTAACCAGGACGACACGTGCCACACTGACGCAATTGCGAAATGCACAAATCATTACCGTTACCAGCTGTTACCCAGCATGCCTGGTAAGATCAACCTGCGCGTCCTGCATGCGGCACCATGTGCTGCATCAGTTGTACATTCATGAGCCAGCGATAGTTTTCTTAATCTTGAACAAAGCGTTGGACACCGGAGCAGAGAACCGCTCGACTGGTCGGCAACCGCTGCTGTATGCGACAGCACGCGAACGCGACAAGGGAGCCGAACGCCTCGCTAAACACGAGTATGAGCTGGCCTATACTGATTTAGAGAGAGCGGCTAGCAGTACTAGCTACGACCAGTTTCAGAATGTGAAACGTTGAGTTCATTTCATGTTGGCAACTCTGAGAAAGGCCACCCAAATTTTGAACATGACATTTTTTTTTCTGTCTTTACCCTTTAGAATCAAGTTTACTCGCGGCTCTCAACACACCTTTCCAAAACTGTGCGAGTGACCGTATAATTTATTCGCTATCTGCATGGACTCCAGGATATCAGTTCTGTAACAAGCGTTTAAAAAAATTACCGAGTAGCCCACCATCAACTGCTTACGCCTCATCACCGAGCTACAATGTTTCACTGAATTCCTGAGTGTCTTTCCGATTGAACCCAGTATGTCACCCGTAATAAAGCCGACTGACTGAGGTATCAGTTGGTTTATGAGATACGTTAGGGCTCTCTGCTAAATAATGTTACTCCTATGTGCCTTAACTACCTTCGTAACCACCTTTTCTAGCAAATTACAGTCAAACCCACTTACAACGGCCGGAGATATAACGAATGCTCGCTTATTACGAACTAATGCAGCGTTATCGCAAAAGCATGCATTAGGACAACGACAACCCGCCTCAGATTCAACGAACAACTTTGGCAGCACCACTCGGTTATAGCGAACGAGGAAGCGCCGTAAACTCGCCCCCGAAGTTAACAACATACTCAGAGATACTATAGCATTTGCGCCTTGAGAGTCAAACACTCCCGGGCCGCGCTAAGGGTCTAAGGGTAATGAACCGGAAGAGAGTCACCACCGGCGGCTATAAACTATGTCGTTTAATAGTAATACTCTAGCTAAGCTTCACGCCTTCGAGCCGGCGTCTTTTTCGGGGCAGAGAACATTTTGTGAGCAGGAGGCAAACATACCATACGGTATGGGCTTGTCTGAAAAATAGCACTATTGACATAATAAATCAGCCTGCGTGGAAGGGCTGGGAGGCGGCCCTGTGCATCTCGGACCTTCAGGAGCAGTGAACTGCCTTTACCAACGGTGTCCCCACTGGGGACTCGAACCAGATTTCCTGCAACCAAAGTTCATTTTGGTTTCCAATAAACGTTTTCATCATCACCATCGTACAAAAGATTTGGGAAAATGCTAGGGGTCGTCGACCCCACCTCAAGCAGGCAAAAAAAGCATTAGCCATAGCACTCTATGGCCAAACTGGCCAAGTCTGATTGAAAATAATATCTTCTCGAGCTATCACGAGCGCACCTCTAGCATGCCCAAGATAAAGCAGACTTCTACCAGCAGAAAGCTATTTCATAATTTGCATCTTTCACGATATCTGTTATCAGGCGTGACCTGCGTTACACCCACGTTATACACTAGTGCTATCCTCGCACGTAAGGACCACCGTTACAAGTCGTGTAGAGCCTCACAAAACGGTCCTTCGCGACCTCCACATCTGCAACTCAACACGCTTCTTCCGTGTAATGCAGTGCATATTTGTCGAAGTTTATCGTCGCTTACATCGTTTCATTTGGCGCTGTTTGCATTGTACTGCTCATTCAATTGTGCGTGTGTGCTTCATGTTCCTCCCTTCTTCACCCCCTTGAAATACTGTTATGCGGAGCTTCTTCCACTGCACCCAATTTTCTTCGTCAGACAGCGGCGGGCATGAGAACGACACAAGACGACCAGACTTGTACGTGACGCGTTACAAAAAATTAATTGTAATAAGTTGCATTTTCTTCAAATTGTGTAACGAATTGATAACTTTTTGTAAGGTAATTCTATTACTATTTCAACATTAGATTACTAGTAGGGCTGTGCGAATACTTGAAATTTCGAATACGAGTTGAATATGTTTGATATTCGGCTCATATTCATATTTGAGGAACTGATATTCGAGAATTTCCGAATAATTGAATTTTCGGGAGCAATTGTATACCGCGCTGAATTTGTAAAAATTCAACCATTGCAAAACGACCATATCTAGAAAAATTATCCGATGATCGAGCTTAAAGTGCCAGGGAGACAATGCAAATGCGTCCTTTTCGCTTTCTTCTCTGGCATTCATCGCGTGGACCGATCGCATTCGGACACTGCTAGACTTGACTTCGTGCGAAATTCGGAAAGTGGGCTTTCCCACATATAACACCTGTTGTAAACAAGATGGCCGACCACCCTCGTAGAACAATAACAAGAAAGCGCGCTGTTTTTTCTTTGATCCTTCCTTAATGTGTTGCCTCCTTAACACCCACTCATTGCATTCGTCATGTTGCCTTCATAAATAGCGTGAGCTCCGCCATTTCACTTTGGTCAAGTATGAAATTCGGAAAAGCCCACAAGCGGAATTTTGCATAGGGCTGTCGAAAGGGCTAGTCGAAGGGTCACAGCAACAGTGGTTGAGAGTACATTGCCCTCGACGACTTTGGCAGACCACTCCACCGCCAGAACTTGCCTTCTGGGCTCAGAGCTAGCCAGCACGGTCTCCCACCGCTCGAGAGTAGGAGCGGTAACTAGATTACCCGGAGGTGGCTCTATTTTGCAATCGCAGAGGATAAGATCGTAGTTGGCTCGTTGGCCGCAGTGTTTGCAGTTCGGGTTGTATAGACCCGGATAGATGTTCGCGAGGAGTGGTGGGGTGCGTATCGAACTGGTCTGTAGACGACGCCACGTAACCTCTTGTTCTGTGCTGCTAAAAAAATTGAATCACTACGGTATTAGAGGCATCGCCCATATGCTGACTTCCTCATACTTGCGACATAGGTCTCAGTTTGTTAGTATTGCCAGTGAATGCTCCCAGTTCAAAGCGGTAGCTTCTGGCGTTCCGCAAGGGAGCATTTTGGGTCCGTTTCTTTTTCTTCTTTATGTCAATGATATTGTCCACTTGGATAGCTAAGTACATAATTTACGCAGATGACACTAGTCTGTTTTTTCGGGTACAACTGCTGATCTCGCAAATCGAGCTAATAAATCATTATAAGAAATAAATACTTGGACGGCTGATATTCACTTAAGAATTAACGTTAGCAAAACTGCAGCAGTCAGGTTTCATCCAAGTCGCAAACACTTTGAACTTCCTTTAATTAAATTAAACAATACCAGAATAGAATTTGTGCAGTCTGTGAAAACTCTGGGCGTTTACTTCGCAGCAGCTATATCGTGGAATGACAATATTAATTACGTATAGCAAAACGTTCAGTTGGGCGAGTTGGTAGATGTTCATGATGTAAACAGCGCGAACTACAAAGGACAAGAAAAGAAGGGACCCTTCTTTTCTTGTCCTTTGTAGTTCGCGCTGTTTACATCATGAATTAATTACGTAGTTGAGAAACTTTCCAGAACAGTTGGCATCATGCGCCGCAATTGCTTTAATTTTCCTACGTCAGTCAACATGTTACTTTGCCACTCTTTGTTCTTTTCTATAGCCAACTACGGATGTACAGAGTGGGCAACAACAGCTGAAAATATTAACAAACTCACTGTCTTACAAAAACGTATTATACGCATTTCATGTAAAGTTCAGTATTTCTTCCACACTGCGAGCCTTTGCCATCAACACAACGTTATACAAATGAAGTCCATGTATAACTATAGGCTGTGTTATAAATATAAATTTGCCATAATGAAAAATGATCACTCCTTACTTACACTTGCTGGGTTAGAGCAAAGCAGAACTTGGTACGATACCCGCGCAGCGGAGCCTTGGAATGTTAAGAAATGCCGCACAAACTATGGCAAACAAATGTTGCAGCATACCTTACCGACACTTCTGAACCAGTTGTAGAATCTTGATGTATCCATTATTTCTCTGAAAGAATTGCCCCAAACGTTCGTGTAGTTTCTTGCTATTACCATTTTGAGCGCACCTGTAAATATTGGTGTCCTTTATTTTCTCCTCCCCGTCTTTCCCTTTATAGGCTTTTTGATCTAATGCAGTCTTTTTTTCTTTACAAGCACAAAGTACTGCGTACTGAACGTACATGTCTCATTCTCTGTACCGAACATACGTGTGTTTTCTCCTTAAATTTTGTTTGATGTCGTACTCCGCCGCCGTCAATGCTGCACTGTAAAGGTATGACCACACTAGCGGCAAAACGCGCGGCATGCCGCTGGCGGCGCCACCCCCGCCGCGAAAGGGACGGCCACACTCGGCGGCAAAGAGTCGCCGCCGCTCAAAGCTCCCTTCGTGACAAACCGGTCGAGGTGAGCGCGCGCGGCACGGCGGCAGGTTTCGCGGCAATGCCGCGCGCGTTTTGCCGCCAGTGTGTCCGTACCTTAAAGGGACACTGAGGAGAGCACTATTAATATTTTTTATAGTAAAATCCGATAGTTCGGCATGTCATGGCTTTGTTGCCACTTGGCCGGCAGCGAAAGATGCATTTATTTCTAAGAAATTTGGATTCGAAGTTGAAAAAGTTTTTTCCGCCGCTCTGATTCAAACTTGGGATTCTCCTATGACGACACAGGACTAAGAGACGTAAAACATGACGTGCGCATGACGTAGCGCAGACTCCGTGATTTCTGGCTGCCAGCAGTGCGGCCTAGCAGCAGCCGAAAAGAAAGCTACCGCCGGCCGCACGTTGAAGGCATCTATCGGCTATTGCGGCCGTCGCTACAGTCGCTTCGATTACGTTTGCACTGGCGTTTTGCCAGCGTTACGATGGATCTCGTTCTCGAAGTCGTCAACGAAGTTCTCGCAAATAGACACCTTTAGCATACTGTGTACCTTGTTACCGCTAGCGGAATACCGGGAGCCCGCCTACCGCCGGAAAACAGGCGCTGATTTGTCCCGATGCTTCAGGAGCGCGCGTAGCTGCCGGGCACGTGGTGCCATCTGGCGACGTCAAGGAGATTTGCGCATGCATTGGCTGCGCCTCAGTGATTCATGGCTTCTCGGTTCCTGGTGTTGCTAGAACCATTCGTTCTAGCAACACTGTTTTGTCCTATGACGTATTTTGTATTTTGGTTCTTGCTCTTTTCTACGTTACAAGAGCTTTGTTGTCAGTATGAGTGGCGTTTTTGTAATCAGGAGCTGGTATTCTGTCGATAAAAGCCAACTTCAATTTCTCCTCAGTGTCCCTCAGGGCCTCTCAAGCTGTCTATACAGCTTTTTCCCTGGCTCTCCTCGCAACACCTAGTTACGGGAATAAACCTTCAACCTTCTTTAGTCAGGCTTTTGACCGGGGGGGGGGGGGGGGGGGAGTTCTCCTTTATATTTTAAAATGGTTGGTGAGATCATGATATGTGATCATGGAGTCCTTCGTGAAATTCAGGGAGCCAGACTCAACCATTGCCCGGTCGACGAAGCCTGGGACTTTATTGTGCGCTGCCTCGTTCCCCGAATTCCCTGAATGGGCTGGGACTCCTGTCCGTTCGAAATAATTTGGTGAGAATTTAGTCGCATTAAGGATTATAAGGGTGCTGTTTGTGATTCGCCCTTTTGCGAAATTGATAGCCATTTTGGAGTAGCTGAGAACGACGCTCTCTTGCGTTAGGGCGAGGGTTATAGCTGCCTCTTCCGCCGTTTCAGAGGTTTCGAATTAAATGTTGCCGAGGCGACGTGGTCACCACTCTCGTTCACAGCCACAATTACAAAGGCATTCTTTTGTTTGTATTCTGCGGTATCTACATAAATTATTCCAGCGCACTGTCCGTATTTATTATGTAAGGCTTTGGCTCGTGCTTGTTTTCTACCCTCATGGTGTAAGGGGTGCATGTTTTTGGGAAGTGGTTCATTAGTAGGGCCCTCCTATAGTCGCGGGACAACTTTAGCGCCTTTATACGTAGGTTGAAAGTTCATTCCTAGCCTGGTAAGAATACTCCTGCCAGTTCTGGAATTGGCTAATCTCGCCGTTTGAGCCATTAAATGGGCTTCTTTCATTCAATTGTAGGTGTGGTGTATTCCTGACTTCATAAGCCTTTCGGTTGAGGCATTTGGTGGGAGTCCTAAGGCGGCTTTGTAGGCCTGCCGTATCATGCTGTCCAATTTGTGTTTTTCTCCTTTCGCGAATATGAGATGAGGGGTGGCATAGAGTATCCTGCTTAGCGGAGAGGTCTGCTCTAGTCGGCATAAATCTCTTTCCCTCACCCCTTGTCTTGGATTAGCTATGCGGCGGATTAATCGCGCCGTCGCTTCTACCGTGCATTTCAGCTTAGTGAGTATGTCATTGTTCTCTCCATTTCTTTGTAAATACAACCTCAGTATTCTCATGGTTTGTACCTCTTTGACGGATCGTCCACTGACATAGAAATTTATTTGCGGAGGGAGGGGGGGAATTTGTAGTTCTACTTCTCTGTTTATGTCGTACCACGAAGAGTTCAGATTTTTGCTCTCAGCAAGTGAGGCCGGATTCCCTTGCGCATGCCTCAGTGATGTCCACTGCTTCTTGGAGTGTGTCTTCTGTGTAGCCTTCGCATCCTTTGTTTACTCAAAGCGTGATGTAATCTGCATAGAATCTGTGATGTAGGTCTGGTATTTGTGCCAATTTGGGCGGAATTTTGATGAGGGAGAGGTTAAAAAGGAAATGGGACAGGACGGAGCCCTGTGGTGTTCCTTTGGTTCCTAGAGTGATTAGGATCGGATGTAGTTGTACGATCTTTCTCCGGGGTTTATTTCTGACAAGTTTGTCAAAATGGCTTTGCGGGTCACGGTGTCGAAAGCTTTAATAAGATCTAAACTAAATGTTGTTAAGTTCCTGTTCTCTAGTCAGCTTCAATTATGTCCTTGTTAAGCTGCAAGAGTACATCCTGGGTAGATAGTTGGCCCCTGAATCCTAACATTGTTTCAGGTTGGAGGTTCATGTCCTCCGTGTAGTTTGGATCGTGTTGAGGATGACATGCTCCATTAGTTTCCTTAGGCATGATGTTAATGAAATTGGGGTGTAGAATCTCAGTGCTGAGTTGTTTGCCCGCTTTAGGAATAAAAATGATTTTCGCGTGTTTCCACTCTTGTGCTAGGTTGCCTGTCTGCCAATATTTGTTCATAAGTTCTTTTACCGCCGTGATCGACGTTGTGTCTAAGTTCCTGAGAGCCTTATTTGTTACTTTGTCTGATCCAGCCGCAGATGTTGCCGCAGTTTTCCAATTGCGTACCAGACCTCTGCGTCTGTGATAACTGCGTCTAAATTAACATAGGGGTCCCCCGGTAGTCTCGTTGTATGGTACCCTCATCTGTGTTTAGATAGCGTTCTGCTAATTCCTTGATTAGGTCTTCAGCTGTACCCTCATATTTATGTATAAGTCTATAGAACTGACTTTGTTCCACGGACGTGTTTGTTCTGGGTCAATCAGGTCTCTTAGAAGATTCCATGACTTCTTATTTCCGAGCCGTCCGTTGATGCTTTCACATATTTGGTTCCATTGTGTTTTGTGTTCCACTGCACGGTGCACTTTCACCCGCGCACATTTTAAGCAGGCGTAACGAGAGGCATGACGATCGGAGAGTCCCGTTTCCAGGCTAAAAAATGTCCTTGCCGCGTAGTTTCGGTTCCTGAGCCTTGCCGCTATAGCCCGCGGTGACAGCAGCTGTCGGCTCGCGCATTCGCCGGTCGTCGAAACCCAGCTCCGCGCCGGTTTCGGACGCCGACTATCGAGACGCTAATCATTTCTTTCTAACGCGAAAGTGTTAAGAAGCTCGCGAGGCTGAAAATCCGGCGTCGCCATCGTCGTCGCCGGCGTCGCCACAGTCTAAGGGCCCGTTCACACTAGCCCAAAAACCTGCCGAGCGAAGCGGATTCAGCCACTTGACGCAGACCGGGGCGGAAAGCGGCGCGGCAAGGCCGATCGGTCCAGTAGCCATTCCGCCACCGGAAAATTCCGCGGCTACAAACATGGCGGCGCCTCGCTTCGGACTGAAATCGTAGTTGTTAGCTTTTTTCAATGCGTTCACTGGCCATAAATAGGGCACCGGTCTTTCTCTTCGTGTCAAAAGTCGCATAGCAGCATCCCACCGCTGCCATCAGCTGTTACGGCTTGGATAGCGTGAGCAGTTGTGATGCAGGGTAGCGTGTTTGGGCCGGATAAGGACGAGGATGGATGGAAGTTGACATTTGGGAACGAGAACGCAAACAGGTTTACTGGCACTTTGAAGAAACTTGATTACATAGTGTACAAAACAGATTTCCGGAGCCCGTCACTACGGCGTCATTCATACCCTGAGTCGCTTTGGGACGTTAAATTCCCATATACCATAAGACTTTACCTTTTTTGACCTCCTTGTTCGGGCCGCAGAACAGAGCGTAGGCTCCTTCATGCGACCCGCTGGCTTCGTCGAGCAAGGGACTAGGAAGACTGTTGACGCATGCGCTGCGCAGTGGGACCGCAGCACACAGGCAGCACGGGGCGGACAAAGTTTCGCCAAGGTTCGTTTAGGCTTACCTTCGTGTTCCTCGATTTGCCTGTTCTGGCGCCACGGTCACCCGCGGAGCGCCGACAACTGCAGCTCAAAGCATTTCATGCTTTTCGCTCAGGAAGACTACTCTCTCCAATCCCAAACAATATATCGGCTTTGCCTGTGACCACCCCTTGCTGGAAGTAGCGGGATGAGGGACCACTTCGGTAAGCCCCTCGCCTTCCTCTGCGGACTGGACATTAATCCGTGGATGCAACTTCTTCCACGGGTTGGGGGACACAGGTTGCATACAAGTGACACCGATGTGTGGCTAACACAAACTCAGTTCTTACCCGTAGGCTGCGCACAGTGACCCCCACATCGGCAAGCCTCGAGTGAACAAACAAACAAACAAACAAACAAACAAACAAACAAACAAACAAACAAGGCCTTTTCAATAGTGCGATTAAGTTTTCTTTTCGAAATACAGCCAAAGAGCTATTGAAGCATGCATGACGCCACGCTAATGACGGCAGCACGACTGTGACAACAGGCAGTCTACGTGACTGCAGTGCACATGCGATGCTCCAACAGGCTACTTTGCGCAGACAAGACGTCTTTGAACACAGCACGTAAATGTTAAATTACTGCCACGGAACACTTCGTCCCCTTCACTACAATCAGCGCAAGAGCCTCCAAACACAAGAGCGGAACCACCTGGGGAATAGTGGGCTGTGGTCCACTTCCTCATACATAGCGTGCGTCCATCCTCGGAATACTGAGTCCTCACTAGGCCTCAAGATTGTCCACGAAGAACATATAAGGTTAAGGGCAGAATATTTTTTTCTGATTGAAACTCTACCCATTTAAAGGCGTGAAAAATGCACAGCACCATAGGAAGACTGCGTTTCAGGCACACAGATAAAGTACCTAACCGAAAATCACGCGGCTTTCGCTAAGCTCTTCCGAAAACGGACTTCAGAAAAAAGGCGATATTACTGGAGAAAAGCATTCAGGGCATGATGTAACCTGCCAAAACAAGCTACGCCGGATAGTATGCACTAGCAAAGTTGCCGGATATGGCATAAATTAAAGTCAAGAGATAAAGGATACCATGCCACCATGAGGATCAAGTTATGTTGAATACAGTAAGTTTTCTGCATAAAGGCCGCAAAGTTGTCACATTTAAGCATCCCGACAAGAATTAGATACTATTTAATTAAAAATAAACAGGACTAACCGGAGCCCCCCCCCCCCCCCCCCCCCCAAACCGCCGCATGAATATCAGCATTTATATGTGTGAACACATACTGGCGATGAGGTGAAAACACAATGTGCTATGCAGTGCGCGTACAAATTAGACATTCTACACTTTTTTTTAACAAATAGATGAGCACACCAACGTTCACCTGACCAGCGGCGAAGCCACATTGCAATGATCGCCGGAGGAGGCCGCCGAGTGGTAGGGGCAATCGAAAGTCTTTGAAAACTCCTCCATATTGATCAGTGGGAGGAAACAGAACACCCTGGAGGCAAGACGTTGTTGGTGGCTTCTCACGTTGCAAGACAGAAGGCAGAAGCGCCGGAAGAACGTCTTCTGAGCCAAAAGCCAATAGCTCTCGTAGTTGGCGGCAGTCCGGCTCGTTTCGTATGCTGTTTTGAGAGCGTTAAACGCGCTGCGAGCGCTCTGGGTCCAGATGTAGACTTCGCGAGGATCCCTGCTATCGTCACGGTCGATGGTCACATTGAAGGCCGTACGAGCAAGGCCATCCATGCACTCGTTGAAATGGAACAGGGCAAACCTTTCGTCCGGTGACCACAAGTTCGACGCATTGGTCGGAATCATTGCGCGCAGTAGGGCTCTCGCGATTAGAACGCCAAGGCTACCTATGACGTATTCCGGTGGAACGTCCTCTGCATACAGGATGGGCTCCTGGCGCACTGACGCTGGAACGACGATGCTGTTGGAATGGTCGTCGTAGAACACATCGCTGCTCAAGAGGAAAGCGTGGTCGATATCAATACCTTGCAGTGCCGGAGGGTCATCCAAAAGGATTAACTGCTGCCGCTTCTTCATTTGGAGGAAGAAGCTCGGAAAGCTGCTAATTTTGGACGCCGCTATGACATCAGCCTCGTCAAACGGGGTTTGGGAGTAGACGCCGAACTGGTACAGAAAGATACTCTGGAGCGTTTTCACAGCCGTCTCGCTCATGAATGCTCCCATCCACGAGAAGGTGCTTGGAACCGAGACGGACTCAAGCACATCGGCGAATATTGGATAGATGGCAATGTCCCCGTCCTGTTCTGGGAAGATATTGGACACGATAATGTCCCTGGCGTTCCGCATGACCGACTGAGTTGCCCGTAAGCATGAGGACACTACATATTCGGAGTCGTTGGAGATGACTCGGCGCAGATAGTCGAACCGAAATGCGTCGAGTAGGATCTGTACGTATAAATAGTCCACTCCGTAGTCGTCGAGGTCCTTGAAGAAGTTGAGCAGCTGATGAATCAGGTCTACGCTGTCAACGGATATCATGGACTGATTATTCAGTTTGTACTGGAGCGGCAGATGGACATTTATAACGTCGAGCCATTCATCAAGATGCATATCCGCATTGAGGCCCTCCAGAATGGAAATGCTTTGGCCCTGCTCTCGACCTTCTTGTGCCATGTAGTCCCGCAAGCTGTGCTCTATCTCCAAGATGGTGGTCACATTCATGTGAAGGCCGAGCATGTCGAATACGCCATCATGCATCAGCTGCTCCAAGTAGTTCTGCAGGGACAATGCGGGCTTCGCATCAATCTTCTGCGACAATGTCTGGCCCCGCAAGAGTCGCAGGATTACAGCGTCGGGGAACCTATTCAGGCGAATGTCCAGCACGGTGTGGATACCGCGCGCCAGCGACAATTCCACGAGGTACCGCACAACGTCGGCGAAACTGTGCACCTTCAGCAGCTCGTTGCCATAGTCGCGAAACGGGAGCAGGGTCTCGGTGATGGACGCAGTGCCCGTCCTCCTCACGAAGCGCTCACAGGACTGGTAGAACTTGGCCACCTTGTAGAGAGCGAGTGAGGTTGGCTTGACCCCATTCGTTCCACTGATCAGCGTAATGTTGATACGCCGCATGAGTTCCCTGGTGCTGTAGCGAAGGAAGCTGACAGGGCTTCCGCCGTATCCTGCAGTCCTCTGCACCCAGCGGTGGCAGACATGGCCGTAGAAGTCCCGGCATGGGTCCGCGTCCGGGTCGATCAGGAGGTCCAAGTCGCGTAAAGCTCGCTTGCAGGACTCGCTCGCGCATTCGCCGAGACGCGGGCCGTAGCGCACTTTGCCACCGGCGTAAAGCAGTAAGGCTATGACGCCAGCAAAGCCGGCCGCTGCGGCCAGGACGACTAGACAGACGGTGAGATCCTTGTTTTTGAGCACAGTCTCGGTTAGGGCCGAAATCTCCCGGAACGTGGTGACTCCAACTGCAAACCGCAAATGGGAGTACGTCGTAAGCGGCAACGCACGCGCACTGTTGGGGGCTCGGTGAAGGGAAATCACAGAAACGCCCAGTTTGTCGGCGCCTGCGAAGCTCTATGTTTCGGTTTAATAGGTGAAGGCTGCAGTAATTTATCTCAAACGTCAGCTTTTAACTGCAGAAGGCTGTTACACTGGTTTGAGTAAAGAAAGTGAGGGCAATATTGGAAATATTTTTCTTTCAATAGTTCACAAAGTTCGCGAAGAGAATACGCTGAGAACTATTTAGGCTTTTCTTCAGGTATATAATTTATGATGCTTGAAATATCAATCACGCCTGCGGTTATGACATCCGTTATTCCGCTCAGAAAATCTTCACTTAGAGCAAGCCTTGAGGTTGGAAATTTTTCGGAGATGTCCCTCAGATGGTATAGTTGGTAAGTTATGTTTAGGGATCGATTTTTCGGTTTTCTTTTCTTGAAAATTCGACCGACTATTGTGTTTTTTTTTCTTCAGAGCACTTTTTCCTTTTCTTCCTTTTCTGTTTTCGGTTTCGCTTTTTTCTTTTGGCGAATAATGTTACCAACGAATTAATTACATATTTCTTTATAAGCCTCATCGGGGAAAAAACGTGTAATCGATTATAAAATTCGCCCATTGGCTACAGGGAAGTGATGCCATCAGAGCGGATACTTCACACTGACTCTAATGAAATGACGTCACTATCCCGGACGTGAAGTCCCCAGACCAAAATGGGCGTCATTTCCGCTAAAGGTAACAATAGATAATTAGTTGCCCCTGTGAATTTTTTTCGATGTTGGATGCCTGGGCGGTCAAAAGTTTTTTGTAAGCCTGAGCATTCGATTTACGAGCAATTAGAGAACAAATAGCAGTTAACTATCGGTAGAGCATTTATACCTGCGCTTAGAAAAGGAAACTATATTGTAAATAAAAAATTTAACGGAAGGTAAATGTCGGAGCTTTCAAGTTAAAATTGGTTTTGGATTGCTATGCTACTGCAGGGGGAATGCGCAAGATTGAGGGAAGGGCGGGGCATCACTTGATAGGCGTACTAAATACAGCCATGTAACTGACGCTAACCCATCGCGGTAGCCGCAGATAACACTTTTTCATGACGCGTATGGGTACTTATATCAGTGATGTTGCATGAGGTAACCGAAAATTTCCACAATTAGATCAGGACATTCCTATAACTGGCCCTTTTTCTCTGCAGAAGCTTGAAAATCCAGCAATTTTGAATGAACAAATTTCTACACTGAAAATTAATCCTTTTCAGTGCGCAAAGGTTGCTCAAATAACTATTATGGTATCACTAACTATCGCTACCCTTAATCTTTCATTTTGTTTCATCTGCATATAGAAAATGGTTATTTGAAGGGGATTAAAATTTATTTGGCTTTCCTTTGTATGACGCCGACTGTTGTCACGCCGAGTATCGTGCGTCCGATAGTCTTGGCGATGCTGCCAACTTCATCTCCTATAACACAAATAACTTACCTACGTCGACAAGATCTTTCCATCAACATAATACACTGCGGCACAGTATGGATTAACGAATCATCCCTCACAGGTTCGCGTAAGGGCTTCATGTGTGGCTTTATTAATCGGTGTTCATTGCTTCTGCCGAAAATATAAGGGAACTGCAATCGTAGGGGACATTAAACAACGACCTATTGAACACTGATACCAGCCCTTCCCCTGCCTATTTTGATTTCTTCAGCAGGTACAGGTTTGAGTCGCCCAATATGTTCCTATATGTTCCAATATGCCGTTACTGCTAGATGCGATCGACGGAGACACTTTCAAAGGAAGATTCTGTTACATAACAGAAGAATGGACCATTAGCTTCAATATTTCCGTAAAGATATAGAAAAATCCTCTAATTTTTCAAAGTTTTCCCCGAGATTGTTGGGCATTAAAAAAGCGAAAAAACATATCAGTGATCTTCCAAATGATTTCTACGTTAAAGATCCCCAGGTGGTCGAAATTATTCCGGAGACCTCCACTACGGCACCTCTTTCTCTCTTTCTTCTTTCACTCCTACCTTCCTCCCTTCCCTTCTTTCACTCCCACCTTCCTCCTTTCTTCCGTTGATGTTAATGTTTGTTATATCGTCAAAAGCATTCCCCATTGGTTTTCTACGGCAGTCCTAAGTGCTCGATGCGATCGATGGAAACACTGCAAAAGAAAGATTTTGCTAGATATCGGAAGACTGGACCATTAGCTTCAATATTTTTATGCTCTTATCTTGGTTTCACTTCTTCAAAATTTTTGTCCAAGAATGCTGAATGTTCGTCGTTTTAACAAAAACCAGTCGAGAGTCAGCGCTGGTCTCATGACCGCCATTTTCTTTGTCCTCCATCTTTTTACCTGTCAGATTCCAACACAGGTGACCTTAAGGCACGCGATTGTAAAGGGGTCGGTTACGTTAGGTTATGCCAGGATAGAACCCGCGACCTGGCGGTGAGCAGCAGAATGGAAGAGCGGTTTCTCAGGAGTATTCGCTACAACAGCTGCACGCGACATTTTCTGCAGGGTGACCGGTGTCGTAACCATCATCAGCGTTCACTGTAGTAGGTCGTCGCTCCAAACTCACGCGTTATTAAGAATTTTATTCTTATTGTTATCCCACTGACAGCGCTGTCTATGATCCAAGGGGAGGAACATTCACAGAGCTTGAGGGCACGGATGTGGGATGCGAATGAGGCCGGTACCTTTATTCCTCGCCCTTATTCACATCCAAGCTGCAGGAAGCTTTGGTGGTTTCACTTCCTACCTTAATATGTGCTGAATTTATTGGAGCAAAGCAATTTTTCGATGCGAGTGTGCAGTGCAAAATGGGTGGGTTTCAATTTTCATTTAGGAGAGGAACTTCCGTTACGCTTGCATTCGGCGGAAAAGTGCCGTTAAGGGGACACTTCAGCACCGCCTTGAGAATATGATGCGATAGCTTAATCTGTTAATGCCCATATATACAGAACTGGTCATTCCATACTTGACATTCATAGATCCCTGGGAGTCCTCATACCACTCCTCGGGCAGTGGTGCATCGGTTAAGCAATGCGCCACTGCCCTGCGATGGCAGGTGCTGCTACTGGTGTTTCTTGGCGACCCAGCTTGCTCCTACAGAGCAACCTTTAGCGACCAAACAATATCTTAACTGCTACATTTCACGGTGCACCGGTTGCTCACAAACCGGTGGGCAGGTTGTGATGACGCCACAGGGTCACGTGACCCAGACGGCCCACCCACGCCTCCTAGGTTACTTCTCCGGGCATTTTGCATGGAGTTTTCGCTCACGGTCAACGGCGCCAATGCGCAGTAGCGATTGCGCATCGCCGTCTGCGTGGTTTGTGGTGCATATAAAATTGGCAGTGGCTTAGCTATGCTCTGCCAGGATATACGTAGCGTGAGGTGAGGGCGAGGTGCCCACATCTCGGTGGACACCTGAACCACAAGGAAGGCGCATAACTGCCCTCTTGGAACGGTGGACACCTCAACCATGCTTTAAGCTAAGTGGCGGTAGTGACGGGTGTGCGCTGCATGCGTTGGCATCGACATTTCTTCTATACGAGCTCCTTAACACTATCGCCTTAATCATATATAATAAAAGTTGAAGATTCAATGAAGGCTTTCAAAGATTCCCTTTCAAAGGTGCTTTCAAAGAAGGCTTTCAAAGATGCGTATTTCCTTGCCCTCAGTACTTTTTTGTAGGCGCACAGCATTGTTAAAACGATATTCAGCTTTTATCCTCGACGTTGTCGTTACTACAAAGACGCTTCTGTGAATGACTTTTTCTTTCAACATTCGCCGAGAATACCTTAAAATACAACTGCTGGTTTCAGCCGTATCAGGAACTTGTTCGATTGTCACTATTAGCGCCGGGTGGACATACTGCGCAAGTGCAGTTAGACACCGTGTCAGTTGAACCTCGGACACCACTCACATCGAACGGACGATCTTCGTCGGGTCGTCTCGATGTCCGGCGCCGCGTCACACGAAAGAAGACCCTCCGTTTTGAGCGAGACCTGCGAAGCATACCAGGCAGTGAGCGCAGTAACGAGCATGCTCGGCCAGTGCACATGGGCGCCCGGCCCCAGTTGCTTGTCCAGTGTGCAGCACATTGGGAAACTAAAGAAAGCTGATAACTTGGAACCTCGTCGCAAGTGCATGTGCCACATGCGAGAAGCTAATCAGGCGTATGAAAATCCTCAAGAATGTTTAGGGGAATCCCTCAAGGTGGAGTAGGGAGTAATTATTCATTGGAATCCACCCAAGCGCAGCCATACGGCTACAAAGGAAAGCTATACAGCTTTGTTTAGGGGAATCCCCCAAGGTGGAGTAAATTTATAATAGGGGAGTAATTACTCATTGGGTGGATGCCAATGAGTAATTACTCCCTTATTACAAATTTACTCCACCTTGGGGGATTCCCCTAAACACTTCACTAACACTGTTCCCACTTCGAGTTATTGATCAATTCGCTCTCGCCCTACCATAAGCTTGCCGTCCTGGTTAGCTCAATTGGTAGAGCTACTGCTCCGGTGAAGCGGTGTTCCTGGGTTTGAACCCCGGACCAGGACGAATTTTTCTTTAACTACGAAGTTTCTGAGAAAGCTGTATAGCTTCCCTTTGTAGCCGTATGGCTGCGCTCGGGTGGATTCCAATGAGTAATTACTCCCTTATCCTCAAGATAAGTGGGAAGACGCCGCGAAATATTTGCGGGGATTTCATGTGTGACAGCGTCGGCACATAGGTATTCAGCAGACGCGAAGATCGATCTAGCCACGTAGGAGCCGGATCTACCAACGGGCACCTCAGTTCACTAGTACGCACTAGAGAACTCACAAAGGTTTAATGTCCACAATAGCGCACGCCTCGAGACACCGTCTAAAAAAAGGGCTGTCGGCTTCGGTTACTGCTCACGCTCCGTGGACACTTTTGTCCCCGACTGTGGTACAGCGGCTCTCCACAAGCTCCTGGGAACGAATAAATCACTCAGATGTTAGCACTGCGGTTGTACAGAACAGAAACCCGCCAATACAAGTCTTAGTAGTAACAAAAAAATAAGCAAAGGCACGCTGAGAATACGAGTGGGGCCAAGGAAGCTAGGCACAGCACATTTCAACACTTTTTCCCGTGGAGTACAGTAAGTAGTTTAACAAACTTCCCTGCCATGTAGCGCAATTATCTCTGTTGACCAGAAAGGATGATGCATCAACGTTCGGTTGAAATAACATGAACGCTTAGTCATCGGAACTTCACACTCTCGTGTGACTGAACATATATTGTCGCGAATGAGGATGTAACCCATGGTTTTCCAACCTCTTATCACGCCGCGCTCTGCAACAACGGAAATCGGTGGAGGCATATTTAATACGGATAAATTTTCCGCGACAGATATCTGTCTCAGTTGCATTTTTTAGATATGCCATAACATGTCACCTTACCAACTCGGCCATTAAGATGCCACGATGGCCAAGGGGCATCAAGGGGCCCTAACGGCCACCCCTATTTGCAACTATTCCACTAAAACCGATGCCAAAGGCAATGCCTAGTCCAATAGCTCCTTGCTCTGAACTCGCCTACTTTGCACAAGACGAAGGTGGGAACAAGACCAGCGAGGGACAGAGCTGGAAGCTGAGAGCCGTGCGGGAGCACACTGAGTGCGCCCAGTCGGAATGCAGGTAATGCAGCCTCGAGGGAGGTCAAGAGCTTGTCTGAGTGGCCGATGCTGTCGATCAAGCCGGTAAGCAAAAGTCGGCTGACTACTTCACCCGAAATGAAGTCGTCATTAACACGCAGTCATGACGAGTAGCCAACGCTGACGCAGCTGCCTGCCTCATCCTGGTGATGGCATGGGTTAAAGCAGGGCTTACCGGGTCACCCTTCAATAAACCCTGCAACACTTTTCAGTACAAAAATTCTTTCAGTCGCTGACTTTTGCTTTTATGAGCCTACTAGCCGAATAATACATGCGTACAAGCAACAGACAGCCCACAATCGCGCGTGTAAGTTGGCGCGCCATCTCCCGCGACTGTTTGAAACTCGTGCTTTTGTAAGCGCATGTAAGTATGTAGGTTTAGAAGCGGGTATAGATTCTTTCAGATGTCACGTAGCTACCCGGCCGCGGTAGCTACCTTCTGCCAACTCTCTGATTTATTTCTAACCCCGATGAATGCAGCCCTTAGGCGCAAAACCGCATTTCCGAAAGTAAGGCGCTCCATTATTCCCTCCATATACATCTGAGTACTTAATATTTGAGGCACCCCCATAATGCCCTATGTGTTTCATTATCCCGGCATCCCTCCGAAATTTTGCCCTAACAGACTTTTCGTGGTTTTAAGGCGAAAGCATTTAATGCCTCATCGTTGTCGACAGAAGCTCGCCAGCAGAGGTGTCACGCTTTTTCTAGTCAGACCAGAAAAAAAAATCTTTGTGCACGATGGGATTCAAAGCACCATCCTTCTGTTCCGCAGCCGGGCGTGCTAATGGCTACGCTACTTCCTGCCAACGCATATGCAGTTCTCTTCGTCTAGGACGCTGCAGAGCGTTTGCAGGAAGGCGTCGAATCAGACGGGTGCATCCCAAACGCCCTCCAGTGTCTCCAGCATTTAAGATCCACAAACAATTGCGTACTTAGTGCGCATCCTTCGTCTCCACAACACTTAGCCAGAGTTTGAAAATCCTCCTCGCTATTAACTAAGAGTGCAATATCCGTTGCACAACAAACTTCCCGCCTAATCTGTACGACAAATTATAAGCTAGATTACTTTCTTGTCACCTTCCTTCTATATCTTACCATATAACGCATGAACAGCAGCGGCCACAGAGGACAGCCTTGTCTTAATCATTTGCGTACCTTGACAGTTGTCGTACTTGTTATCCATTCCTATGTTATCTCTTGTAATCTCGGTAAGGAAATTTGTTATATCATGACCGACACCTTCATTTTTTGTTATTTCAGCAGGATTTGCCTGTTCACATTGTATACTCGTAAGAAAGCACGGCTAAAGTGCGCCACCTTGTGGCGTGCTTAGCTTTGCCAAACTCTCAGTAGGCTTCCAAACTCGCCAGGGAAAAACCACCAACCGCACGACTCACGGGAAGCACCATCTCATGCTTGTTCACTAAACTCGTTCTCAGTTAAACACAATTCACCATGAACCATCATCAGGCTACCACAACGCCAACAGAGAGCTGGAAAGAGAGAAGTAATCAACTGAGGACATTGTGAAGGAGGGACGATTTGCTGCGCTTCAAGGGGAATTAGTCCCCTCACTAAAGGTTAGCTTTTGGCACCGGTGTCGAAAATTGTGCTTGCGCCTGTTGGCAGCACTCACAGGTGACCAGGGAACTTCAGGTGACCAAGGAACTTCAGGTGACCAAGGAACTTCAGGTGACCAAGGAACTTCAGGCGCCCTGGAAGAGTGGATGACGGCGCTGGGCTCCTCGTCGGAATCTTCCGGGGTGCCGTCAACCACGTCGGAAAGAGGAGGCAGTGCTGATAGGACGGGGTCGACTTCCGGCAGCTGCGGTGACGAGGAGGGCGGGCACCTTGATTCGTCGAGTTCCATTTGTGATCCACCTAATACGGTCGACGCGACCTGACTGCCGCTGATACTTGGGTCCACGTGCTCGTTGTCACCGACGGCATCCGTGGCACTGAGGGCCTGCTTTCCTGTGCGGGGTGGGCTGTCGGCTGCGGCATCATAAAACGAGAGGACGTCGTCGTAACTATCGTAGTCCGTTTCAATTGCGCAGATTACTTTGACTCGACTAAAGTAGCAGCGTATAATTACAAGCAACTTTTATGCGCTCTTACCGCAGTATTTTCTGTCGCTTTGTCCGGTGCATAAAATACGCCATTGCATGACATGCTCCTTGCCTACCGCTTCTGGGTTAACTACGACTACTTGATGATAACATATACAGGGCTGCAACCTTCGAACTCGTGCTCATGAGCTCTATGTTAAAGCCACCCAGCAGCTGCATCACTCGCTTTCTAAAGGACGGCAAGTGTGATTACTGAATGCGCAATAGATGTGCCAAACTCCCTTGCAAAATTCAGGGGGCACTTTGTCTAAAGTGCCTAGAGGCGAAAGCGTTTTCCGCACCACTTTGCCTATGTGACACTGGTGACGTCACCACTGGATGACGTCACACAATTTATGGTGAAGTAATGACAATAACTAATTAATGGCTAATTACTGATTAATGACTAAATACTAATTAACTGCTAATTAATGACGCTTAAGCTTCGCCTTTCGGAGAGGAACGCGACAGCGTGTTGTAGCGCTGCCAGGCAGTCCACGGTACGCCACCACCCGTTCGGCGCGATGCCTTGCCCTTTGAACGCAACGCTTTCTGAGGAAAGGAAATGGCGCAGTAATTCTCTGTCCTCTCGGTGGACACAGGAACCGCACCGTACAGGAAGGGAGGAACGCCACCACCCGTTCGGCGCGATGCCTTGCCCTTTGAACGCAACGCTTTCTGAGGAAAGGAAATGGCGCAGTAATTCTCCGTCCTCTCGGTGGACACAGGAACCGCACCGTACAGGAAGGGAGGAACGCCACCACCCGTTCGGCGCGATGCCTTGCCCTTTGAACGCAACGCTTTCTGAGGAAAGGAAATGGCGCAGTAATTCTCTGTCCTCTCGGTGGACACAGGAACCGCACCGTACAGGAAGGGAGGAACGCCACCACCCGTTCGGCGCGATGCCTTGCCCTTTGAACGCAACGCTTTCTGAGGAAAGGAAATGGCGCAGTAATTCTCTGTCCTCTCGGTAGACACAGGAACCGCACCGTACAGGAAGGGAGGAACGCCACCACCCGTTCGGCGCGATGCCTTGCCCTTTGAACGCAACGCTTTCTGAGGAAAGGAAATGGCGCAGTAATTCTCCGTCCTCTCGGTGGACACAGGAACCGCACCGTACAGGAAGGGAGGAACGCCACCACCCGTTCGGCGCGATGCCTTGCCCTTTGAACGCAACGCTTTCTGAGGAAAGGAAATGGCGCAGTAATTCTCTGTCCTCTCGGTGGACACAGGAACCGCACCGTACAGGAAGGGAGGAACGCCACCACCCGTTCGGCGCGATGCCTTGCCCTTTGAACGCAACGCTTTCTGAGGAAAGGAAATGGCGCAGTAATTCTCTGTCCTCTCGGTGGACACAGGAACCGCACCGTACAGGAAGGGAGGAACGCCACCACCCGTTCGGCGCGATGCCTTGCCCTTTGAACGCAACGCTTTCTGAGGAAAGGAAATGGCGCAGTAATTCTCCGTCCTCTCGGTGGACACAGGAACCGCACCGTACAGGAAGGGAGGAACGCCACCACCCGTTCGGCGCGATACCTTGCCCTTTCAACGCAACGCTTTTCGAGGAAAGGAAATGGCTCAGTAATTCTCTTTCATATCGGTGGACACCTGAACCGCACCGTACAGGAAGGGAGGAACGCCACCACCCGTTCGGCGCGATGCCTTGCCCTTTGAACGCAACGCTTTTTGAGGAAAGGAAATGGCGCAGTAATTCTCTGTCCTCTCGGTGGACACAGGAACCGCACCGTACAGTAAGGGAGGAACGCCACCACCCGTTCGACGCGATACCTTGCCCTTTGAACGCAACACTTTTCGAGGAAAGGAAATGGGGCAGTAATTCTCTTTCATCTCGGTGGAAACCTGAACCGCACCGTACAGGAAGGGAGGAACGCCACCACCCGTTCGGCGCGATGCCTTGCCCTTTGAACGCAACGCTTTTTGAGGAAAGGAAATGGCGCAGTAATTCTCTGTCCTCTCGGTGGACACAGGAACCGCACCGTACAGGGAGGGAGGAACGCCCCCACCCGTTCGACGCGATACCTTGCCCTTTGAACGCAACACTTTTCGAGGAAAGGAAATGGGGCAGTAATTCTCTTTCATCTCGGTGGAAACCTGAACCGCACCGTACAGGAAGGGAGAAACGCCACCACCCGTTCGGCGCGATGCCTTGCCCTTTGAACGCAACGCTTTTTAAGGAAAGGAAATGGGGCAGTAATTCTCTGTCATCTCGGCGGACACCCGAACCGCACCGTACAGGAAGGGACGAACGCCACCACCCGTTCGGCGCGATAAAAGCAACTCGTCGAAAGAGCCAGGACTGCAGGCTACGCCAATGGGGTTCCGGACTGGGAGCTCCAACCACCGCTACAACCTCCTAAACTATTTCATTAAAATATTTTCACCACCACCTTGCCCTTTGAACGCAACTCTTTTTGAGGAAAGGAGATAGCCCAGTAATTCTCTGTCATCTCGGTGGACACCCGAACTGCACCGTACAGGAAGGGAGGAAATGGGAGGGAAGGAAGAAAGAGAAAGAGGAGCCGTAATGAAGAAACTGAAAATTGTATTTGAGGAACGGAAATTACGCAGTTACTGTCTCGCATATCTCGGTGGACACCCGTCAAAACACGGACACTGCTGCCGACACGGCTGCCGACACGGCTGCTAACGATAGTATGAGGCATTAAAGGCTTTCGCCTTAAAGGTGCACTGAAGAGGAATCTGTACTCGTCTTTTTGCCGCGGAAACTCGATCTACACGTTCTGAGCATTCTTAGAAACTTCACCTTATTGCCCTGTGTGGCCGATTTCCCTAATTAAATCGAATTAACATCCGGCTTCTGCCTTTTTTTTGAATTCTCCCCCGTACGGTGGGCGGAGTCGACCAACGCGTGGAGTGCCTTTCAGCCAGCTTCGTGAAGGCTTTGCTATCGCTTTATTTTGTTTTTTTCGGTTTCCGTGAATAAATAGTTTAATTCGCAGATAATATAGCCGCAAAATAAGCACGCAGAAATAAAAATACGCGCGGACTATTTGCTTCTACGGGCTACTACGTATTACTCCGCCGATGGCAGAGCGGCAAGCCGCCACGCATGCCGCCACGGGACTGGGTGAAAGGCACTCCACGCGTTGGTCGACTCCGCCCACCGTACGGGGGAGAATTCAAAAAGAAAGTCGGGAGCCGGACGTTAACTCGATTTAATTAGGGAAATCGGCCACACAGGGCAATAAATCGAGGTTTCTAAGAATGCTCGGAACGTGCAGATTGAGTTGCCGCGGCAGAAAAACGAGTTCAGGTTCCTCTTCACTGCACCTTTAATACCCCGTACGGGCGACTTACACTACAACGTAAAGGTCAACTGCGGGAGTTTTCTGAACATTTTAGTTGATAACGCCATCACATTGAGTTGATATTTGAATACTGTGGAAGTTCAGCTAGTTGCCATGTCAGTTGAACCTCATACACCACTCACGTTGAACGGACGATCTTCGTCGGGTCGTGCCGATGTCCGGCGCCGCGTCACACGAAAGAAGACCTCCCGGATTGAGCGAGACCTGCGAAGTACACCAAATAATGCGCGCAGAGGCGAGGTAGCTCCGCTTGAACGATATACAGCTGGACGTCCCGCCCCGGTTGCTTATGCAGTGCGCCGGGCACACAATTCATTAATGACAGGACATTACGAGCCCGCAGCTTAGATATAAAATGTTTATATGTACTATCAGGGACAAAAGTCGTATACTCCACGCGGCGGGAGCCAGAGCAACGGAAAACTGCGTTGCAACGCCATCTACAGGCGGCATCTGGGATCGAGGCAGCCAATGCGTGACCGTTATTATCAGCAGGCATGTCGCTTCAACGCTGGGATTCAATGCTTCGTGCTTTAGCTCGCCAAAATGTCCCAGTTTTCCGTTGGTCCGGCTCCCGCCGCGTGGAGTAACCACTTTTGCCCCCGATTATACATACAGTTGAGCCCACTTATAACGAACTTGATCGTCACGCGGCATTTGTTCGTTGTATCCAAAGTTCGTAGTAAGTGGACCACCTATAATACGGGCAAAAAGAGCAAGCGAGACAAAAGTTAACTTTATTTTTGAAAAAAGTCAGTGATGCATGTCTGCTTCTTCAAAGCTGATCGCATCACTGCCGTCTCTAATTTTTCCAGCGCGGTAATATGTTCATCGGCAAGGCCTCTGCTGCACACGAGTTCCTTAAGCGACGCGATGTAACCGATCGCGGTTGAAGCGTTCACAGCAACCGGCGGTAAAGCAGTATCCTCGTCCTCGTCGGTCTCTGGGCAGTCAGGAAGGGCTCGCACTTCACGCGCAATAGCTTCGTCAGTGCATGGCTCCGCAATGTCGGCGTCGTCATCAGCAGAAACGAAATCGTCCCAGGCAACGTCAGGTCCGGCCAGCTGCGTGTCAACGACGCGTTGCCACAAGTCCTCGTGCGACCGGCCTTCCGGTGGGTCATCTATGGCGTCCTCGGTGCCTGGGCCCATAAAACCCGCCTTGCGGAAGCAATTTGCAATGCACTCCGCGGTGAGTTCCATCCACGCCGCTTTCAACATCTCCACGGTGGCAAGCAAGCTGATGCGAACTGGCATGGCAGCATCAATCGCAATCAACAAGCGTTGGATGACGCGCCGCCGGTAGCACACCTTGAACGCATGAATGATGTCCATATCCAGCGGCTGAATTTTGCAGGTTGCATTGGGAAGCAAGAAGAGCACTGTCACCGCACTCAAGGAAGGCTGCACGTGGTGCGCCGCACAGTTATCCAGCACGAGCAGGACCTTCCTGTTTTTTCGTGCCATTTCGCGGTCGAACTCGACAAGCCACTCGGCAAATAAGTCACGACTCATCCAGGCTTTTGTGTTGTTCCTGTAGCGTACGGGCACGTAGCTTCCAAAGCATCGCGGCTTACGTGACTTGCCGATGACAAAAGGCAGCCGCCGGTCACTGCCGTCCATGCCACGGTAGCACCGCCCTCGTTCGTACTAAGCGAGCGTTCGTTATATCTGCGGCTGTTATAAGTGGGCTCGACTGTATATGGAGTGGTTGCTCGCGCGCAGTAGAAATTGTAGCACATATCTCTTTTTCTTTCTTTTATCGTTATCGCTGTCCTCTGTAATTCATGTCGCCGTCCTCTCGCTGCCCTTTTATTTCCGCCGGCCGCAGCTCGGGTGCTTAAGATAATTGATAACGTTTGCTGTGACCAGCAACATATTTTCCCTCCATTTTATTTTACTTCGTTTTTGTAACAAAACACTAAGAAAAATGCGTCGCAGATAGCGTCCGATATATGGTTTCGTTTGGTTTGTTTTATTGCGGTTTAATGCCCCAAAGCGACCCAGGCTATGAGTTAAGTTTATGGGGTTTAACGTCCCAAAGCGACTAAGGCTATGAGAGACGCCGTAGTGGAGGGCTCCGGAAATTTCGACCACCTGGGGTTCTTTAACGTGCACTGACATCGCACAGTACACGGGGCTCTAGAATTTCTCCTCCAAAGAAATTCCAGCCGCCGCGGCCGGGATCGAACCCGCGTCTTTTGGGTCAGCAGCCGAGCACCATAACCGCTGAGCCACCGCGGCGGCAAGACCCAGGCTATGAGGGACGCCGTAGTGAAAGTTTCCGCAAATTTTTACCACCTGGGGTTTTTTAACGTGCACTGACATCGCAAAGTACACGAACCTCAAGAATTTCGTAAATTAAAATTGGTTTTTGAGGAAAGGAAATGGCGCAGTATCTGTATCACATATCTCGACGGACACTTGAGCCGCGCCGTAAGGGAAGGGAGGAAGGTGGTAGTGAAATGAGAAAGAAAAATTCTCTGCCTCTCCCGTAACCGAGAGTAGAGTAAGCATGAAATGTTTACGGGCCTAATGTCATCTCGGTGGACACCCGAACCGCACCGTACAGGAAGGGAGGAACGCCACCACCCGTTCAGCGCGATGCCTTGCCATTTGAACGCAAGGTTTTTTGAGGAAAGGAAATGGCGCAGTAATTTTCTGCCATCTCGGTGGACACCCGAACCGCACCGTAATGGAAGGGAGGAACGCCACCACCCGTTCGGCGCGATGCCTTGCCCTTTGAACGCAGCGCTTCTCCCCCGGGCCTCTGTGCGCCTGCGCGGCTTTGCTTCGATGCGCGAAGCGCCTAAGAGATCACGTATGGCAACGAAGTGTATCGTGGCATTTATGTGCTTTTTGCATGCGTTATTAGAAATCGGAAATTATAAGTCCGTGCATTATCAAACGCACAGCTCCACTGATATCTTGATAAACATTGAGAAGGCACTGGCAGCAGTTATTTTTTGTCTCGTTTGGAGACCAACCGGCGCTTGCATGCCGGTCGCGTAGGAGGGCTTAGAGAGTGTCGTTAAATCTCGTTAAGTCTCGTACGGTGCCCGGATGTTCTCGTTTCAGAGCCCGGATGACTGGAATTCAGTGCCCGATGAGTGGATTTCAGTGCCCGGATGACTGGATTTCAGTGCCCGGATGACTGGATTTCAGTGCCCGGATGACTGGATTTCAGTGCCCGGATGAGTGGATTTCAGTGCCCGGATGATGGCTCTCGGTCTCGGCGTGACGTCACCACACTGCCGACAACGGGGGCTAAAAGCATTTCATGCTTAAAAGAAAGAGGGGCCGTAGTGGAGGTCTCTGGAATAATTTCGAACACCTGGGGATCTTTAACGTGCACTGACATCACACAGCACACGGGCGCCTCTTGCGTTTCGCCTCCATCGAAACGCGGACGCCGCGGTCGGGTCGCTTCTGCGGTTCAGAGAAATTCTGGACGACTATTGCGAACGCCATCGGCTTTTCCCGGTCCCTGCTAAGGGTCTGAGTAAAGCTGATGAGCGAACTCTGAGGCGCTTGCAGACCAACACTCTGTTGTGTCCTGCAATAGTGAAACATTTCGACCCCAAAATTGATGGGCGCTGCCCTCACTGTGGGGAAGTATCCGATACCTTCCACATGGTTTGGGCCTGTCAAAAGAATCCTTCCCTTCCCCCCAATCCTTCCCCTTCCCGAGAGGCATGGGAGGCAGCCCTGCTCAACTACTCGGGGCTGGAGTCTCAAAGGGCTCTTAAGTCCAACGGGCGCGAGTAGCGGCCTCGTCCAGCGGGGTCCCGGACAAAGGACTCCACCTATGTAAAGGGCCATTTTTGGTCTGTAAAGTCTCCTTTTGTTTATTAAAAAGCTTTCACCACCACCACCGCCGCGGTCGGGTTCGAACCCGGGTACTCCGGCTCGGTAGACGAGCGCCTTACCACTAAGCTACCGCGGCGCGTTTTCGCCTCCATCGAAATTCGACCGCCCGACCGGGATCGAACCCACGTCTTCGGGTCAGCAGCCAAGCGCCGTAACCATTGAGCCACCGCGGCGGGGGGGCGCTGTGAGCGCGCGGAGCGAGAGAACGTCAGTGCATCGGCTCCGCCGAGTTTCGGCTGGAGCCACGTATCTTCGACCGCAACCCCGTCAACACAGCCGCGTCTGGCTTCCCGAAGTCGTCAGCTACCTGTGCATACCTCTCGCACACAGGTGGGGCAAAATTTAGGCCTTTTAGGGCCGATCTTCACTTAGGTATCGTGGCGGCGGCGCTAGGCCTAACGCCTACGGCGGCGCCCGGCCGTGAGTGAGTCGCCCACCCGCGGCAAGATGGCTTCGCCAAACCTGCAACGTGGCTACGACCCGGACGCCATGGCCTGGTCCGAGGTTCCAGCAAATCCAGCGCCTGATAGCCCGGCCTCTGCGCCCATCGAGAACTTGAAGTTATTCAAGCTAGTGGAACGCCGCTCCCGCAAGCGGAACGCTTCCAAGAAAGCGGACGCCACGTCGCCAGGCCGCTCAACACGGCACAACGCTGCTGCGCGCGCTGCAGCGCTTCACGGTGGGCCCCAGGGACCTGCTTGGAAACCAAAGCCGCTGCCGCGGCTTCATCCCGAAGACATCGTTATCATCCTGAAGCCCCGGGTGACCGTCGCTCTGAAGGATGTCTTTCAACATGGTGAGCTGGGAGCAGCGTTCGCGGCCTACCTGGGCGCCAAGGCCGCAGCATCGCTCAGCCTGCTCCCCACATGGGAGCAAAACCTGATCGTGGCAGGCACCCGAGAGCCGCACGTCGCAGACAAGCTATTGCGGGACTTCGAACTAACAACACCGAAAGGCCAGCTCTCTATGTACGGCCAGTTGAAGCTCACTGGTGACGTGTGCCGCGGCGTCATCACCGTGGCCAAGCACGAGACCAGTGAGTCCCTGCAAAACAAGATCCAGCGGCGTGCTGGAGAGCTTGCCGATATCCGCAAGCTTGGAAAATCAGACGTCGCGGTGCTCACCTTCGTGGGCAAAGTGGTGCCGCGATACGTTCATTACAACTCGGAAGTCACCCTTGTGCGTACATATAAGAAAACAATCCCGGCCTGCGTGCGGTGCGGCACCGTGGGACACCGAGCGGACACATGCCCCTGCCCGGATCAAAAGTGTGGCCTTTGTGGCAGTGCGGTGTCGACCGTCGACGGGGTGAAGACACCGCATGAGTGCACACCGTCCTGTGCAGTCTGTGGGCAAGCCCACGCCACCAACTCCCGGGACTGCACGGGGAAATTCAGGCAGCTCAAGGTGCCCGGCCGCAAGACTAGGCGCCCAGAGCTCCCTGGAAAACAGCGACCTGGCCGGCAGGCAAGTCATCCCAATTCAGGTGCCGGTGGCGGAACGCCGCGTGGAGCTGACGGCATCGACAACAAAACGTCATCATCATCATCCTCGGTGAAGTCACCACCCGGGAACAAGACTACGCCCCCACCGCCACCGCCCAGCGGCAGGGACGCTGGCCACTTCCCGGCGCTCAAGACAAATGGCGCTGCCGGCGCCCGGGCATCAGCGTCTCAACACGGCAAACAACAGGTGAGCAGCTGGGCTGAGATCGCCTCCTCCTCCTCCCATTCCCCCTCCTCCCCAGTTATCGTCTCCGCACTCGATGCGGAATACAAAAAACAGATCGACGTGCTCCGGGCACAGAATGAGCTTTTGCTCAACAAAATTCAAAATTTAGAATCAAAATTGGCGTCCGCCGCTCCGAGCCCGCAGAACTCGGACGCAATGGAGAGCGACGCGGAGATCTCGCCTGCTCTCGTGACAGCCATCTCCGCGATGGAGGAGCGCTTAACCTCTAAATTACGATCTATGATCGAGACCGCCATGGACCAAATCTTGACCAAGGTCAAATCTGCCATCCCCGCGGTAGTCTCAAAACACATATTGGACAACCCCCGCCTCCTCCGTCGGACGGGGCCCATTAGGGACGTATCCCGTCCTTCAAAATTCAACCGTCTGATTATTGATTCGGACAATGAGGACAGCTGCCCCTCTCCTTCCGTCATCCCCCCCTTGATGGCGCAAGTAGCTGGCTCTGAGGCAGCCAATCCCTCCTCCTCCCCCCCAAGAATTTTAAATCATGGCGAGACACCTTAATCAAAGGAGTTCCGCCATATCCAATTCGGCCGTGTCAACTTCAATAACACAGTGGAACTGTAGAGGCTTTAAGGACCGCACTAAGCGGGCCAATTTCCGCCTCTACCTTGAAACTTTCGAGTCCTTACCAGCCGTGGTTGCCCTCCAAGAGCCAGGCCTGGGCGCCACAATTTCAAATTACACGACGTTCCAACAGGACCCCGCGTCTTGTCTTCTCGTTCACAAAAACTACACAGCCAACCTAGTGGATCTCGACCTCCAACTAGAGTACTCTTATGTAATGGTGACCCTCCTACCAGTCCGCCGCAGGGACCCACCGTTGCATATACTCAACGTGTACTGCTCTCCCAAACTAAAGCGAGTGACTTTTGCGGACCTCTTTAGCCGCGCGCTAAGAGTAGCGGGCCGCGAACCCCTGCTGATTGTGGGCGACTTTAACGCTCCCAGTCAGCAGTGGGGGTATCGCAAGGAGGAGTCGCGCGGGCGTAAGCTGGCGGAGCTTGCGTCCACGTTGGGCCTCACCCTCCACACGGACCCTGTCCACCCAACCCGGCTAGGAAATTCCGTGACACGGGATACGTGTCCGGACTTAACCTTCACTCGCAACATACGACACGCAGACTGGCTCAACACCGAGGAGACCCTCGGTAGCGACCACTGCATCATTAACACTACACTACGCACACGCCCCCTCAAGCGTCCAAGAACACAAGCCCATATCCCAGATTGGACGAAATTCAGGCAAAATTTTAACTCACTTGATAATACACCCATTTCCGCGCAAGGCTACACAACATGGTCCCAACAGCTGCTGGCACACCTTTCCTCGCATGAAACACACATCCAGCTCTCAGAGGCGGTCACGGACGTGGATAACCACCTTCTACACCTCTGGGAAGCCCGTCGCAGCCTCGTCCGCCGTTGGCGACGGCAGAAACACAATAGAAAGCTTAAAGCTCGAATTGCCGAGCTTACCCAGAAAGCGGCAGAGTACGCGGCCCAACTCGCCGACTCCAACTGGGTAGATAGATGCAACACGGCCGCGCGACAAATGTCCAGCCGAAACACGTGGCGTCTCTTTCGAGCCCTAATCGACCCAACCCAAACACGATCCGAAACACAAAAACATTTGCAGCGAGCACTGCACGCTTTTCCTGGCAACACGACTCAACTGGCACAGAAACTTCGGGACCAGTATCTGTGTACAGCCCAAGACCCCCGTGGATCTGCGTACTCTTATGCAGGCAGAGAGAACACGGAGCTGGATCAACCTTTCCAGCTCCATGATCTGCGGGCGGCTCTCGCCAAAATGAAACGGGGCACTGCGCCAGGACGGGATAAGGTCACCGTCAAGCTTTTGACGAACCTGCCCGACTTGGCATACCAGTCCCTCCTGGAATACGTAAATGCGATTTGGCGCGGGGACACCCCCCTGCCAATCGAATGGAAAACGGCTTTGGTCACATTTATTCCTAAAGCTGGCAAACCAATTGACACAGATAACCTCCGCCCCATCTCTCTCACCTCATGCGTGGGCAAACTAATGGAGATGATGGTGCGGGATCGGTTATCTACATATCTTGAACACAAACAAGTCTTTGCGAGCACCATGTTCGGATTTCGCCCACACAGATCCGCACAGGATGTCCTCCTGCAACTCAATCGGGAAGTCCTTGACCCCCTCGAATGCCCCCATAATGACCGGGTAGTACTCGCCTTGGATCTTAAAGGGGCATTTGACAATGTAACACATGAGATCATACTCACTAACCTAAGTCACACCGACTGCGGCCTCAACACATTCCAATACATAAGCCAATTTTTAATGGATCGTCAATCCTACATTCGAATTCAAGATAGAGACCATGGTCCTTACCTACTCGGCACGCGGGGAACCCCTCAAGGCGCGGTACTTTCCCCGCTGCTCTTCAATCTGGCCATGATGCACCTGCCGGCCCAGCTGAGTGGTGTCGCCGGCGTGCAGCACGCCCTGTACGCTGATGACATCACTCTGTGGGCCACGCAGGGCAGCACAGGAGACATTGAAACCAGCCTGCAAACAGCGGCGACGATAGTAGACCGCTACGCCCGCCGCTGCGGTCTTCAATGTTCCCCTCAAAAATCGGAATTTGTGCACCTCCGCCCCTCACAGAAGTGCACAACTAAAATATCTCTCTCTCTTGAGAGTGGTCCCATACGCGAAAGTGATGAGATACGGGTACTCGGACTCTACATCCACAAACACAGGCGGCCAGACACTACATTGGCCAAACTCCGTAAGGTGGGGGACCAGGTGGGCCGCATGGTCCGCCGGGTTTCCAACAAACGCGGAGGGTTACGAAGTAAGGATGCCTTGCGGCTGGCAAACGCCTTCGTAACTAGTCGAATTCTCTATTCGACTCCTTATCTCCACCTACGGAAACAAGAGGAGGACGCCCTTGAGGTCATCCTTCGCAAAATTGTTAAACGTGCCCTTGACCTCCCTATCACTACTTCAAACAGCCGGCTTATGGCTCTTGGGGTGGTGAATACTTTCCGGGAGCTCCGGGAGGCGCACCTTACAAACCAGTACACGCGCTTGTCGCTAACGGAGTCGGGTCGCCGCCTTCTTGCTCGACTCCATATCCAACACACCCCTCCAATGGAAGACAGGTTTCGCATCCCGGAACTGTGGAGACGTGCCCTCCACGTGCGGCCTCTTCCAGCAAACATGTCACATGAAGACCATAATGGTCGGCGCCTGGCACGAGCGGAAGCGCTAGCCCGATATTATGGCAACAAAACAGGTGTATACTACGTGGACGCTTCCGGCCCTCACCACGGGGGATGGTACACGGCCGCGGTAGTTCACAACAGCAACACAGTTAACGGCCTAACTTTTAGAGCTCGCAGTGCAACACAAGCAGAAGAGGTCGCGATTGCTCTCGCGGCCTCACATTCCAATTCAAAATACATAATCACCGACTCGCGAGGGGCCTGTCGGAACGTCGAACAAGGCTGCACTCCCTTCCTAGCCTATCGAATATATCAAAATTGCATACGGGATACGGACCCCGCACACCGTTACCTCATATGGGCCCCTGCTCATCAGGGGTTGGCAGGAAACGAGGCAGCAGACGCAGCCGCCCGCGCGCTCTCTCACCGGGCTGTTTTCTCCTCCCCATCCGATCAGGAACCCGATTTTAATCCGGTCTATACATTCAAAGATATTACAACATATTATCAAAATTGTCATCGCCTTTACCCTAGCCCATGTAAAGGCCTGAAGAAGGCGGATGAGCGGCTCCTTCTCCGCCTTCTCACCAATACTTTGCTGTGCCCGGCAGCGCTAAAACATTTTGACCCCTCCTTTAGCGGCAGCTGCCCACACTGTAGTGCAGTGTCTTCTGACACTTATCACATGGTGTGGGCCTGCCCCTCCAACCCCGCTATTCCCCCCATCCCCAACCCAACCCGGGAGGACTGGGAGGCGACCCTGCTCGGCTGCCACGACTTACAGGCCCAACAAGCCTTAGTCGGGCGCGCCCGGGCGGCGGCAACCGCCACTGGGGTCCCATACTAGGGACCTCCACCTAGTGTTTGTAAGGATCGGTCCCTTACGGGCTGATCCAAACATACCTCCAGTTCATTCGAAATAAATGTTTTCACCACCACCACCGCGGCGGACCAATATGTGGTTCGCAAAGCAACATTTCCACCACACGCATGTCGTGCGCGATCAGGTATAGACATAGAAAAACTGTTTTCCTACGATGGAGTCTGGTCGGGGTCGCAAACAAAAAAAAAAGTGGTTCGGTCTAGGTTTACTTTTTGTCGTTAGCCAAAAGCGTCACTAATATGCGCTGTTAACTTAGAATACTGAACACTGTACCCCAAGCTTAACTTTGAATCCACGTTACGGCGGACGTACGTTCGGACAGAATGTAGCGTTAGGCGTGATAATTTAAGCGGGTATTTGTGTCGTTAGGGTAAATTGAAAATTTTTCTCATGCAGGTTGGGAAACTAAAGCTGGATGATAACTTGGATCCTCATCGTATGACGTGCGAGAAGCTGATCAGGCCTATGGAAAGGCTTCATGAATAGTGGGAAGACGGTCCGAAATTTCCGCCGGGATTACGTGCGTGATGGTGTCGGAGACAAACGTATCCAGGAAGCGCGAAGAGTGATCGAGGCACGTAGGTGCCAGATCTGCCAACGGGCACTTCATTCCACCCCCCCCCCCCCCCCCAACAGCGCATGTCTGAAGGCACCGGCTCAAAAAGGGCTGTCGGCTTCGGTTTCCGCTCACTCGCCAACTTTTGTCCCCGACTGTGGACAGGCTGTTCACAAGCTCCTATGCAAATCCCTTCAACGTTAGAATCGTGCTTTCATTGGTACAGATTAAGCTAGCGAATACGCGCCTTAACATTAAAAAAAGAAAAAAAAATGCTCTGAGCACACCATCCAAGTCAACGAAGCAGGGTAAGCCACATTTCAACGCTTTCGCCGCAGCGTCCAGTCATTAGTTTTAGCAAACTGCCCTTCCATGTAGCGCAGTGTCCTGCTCGTCACAATGGGCTATGCATTTATACGTTCGGTTGAACAACAAACGCTCAGTCACTGCAACTTCACAATCTTATGTGACTATAAACATATACTGTCCAGCATGCGGATTTTTCCAGCGTCTTATGACGCCCTTTTCTACAAGAGAAATCAGCGGAGGCATATTATGTGCGGATCAATTGACCGGAGAAGCTGTTCAGTCTTCCCTTTCTGCAGTTCCATACGCACGTGCTAGAGCTGCCATAAGATGTCACCTTGCCAACTCGGCCAAAAGGGTGCCTCGATGAGCAGCGGGCATCCAAGAACCCTGTCAGCCACAACTGTTTGCAACTGCTGCTATGAAACCCCTGCCATGCACTCGACTATAATACGCCTATATAGGAGTATAAAAAGGTAGCAAACTGTCCTCTAGCGCACACCCTTTTATATAAGGGTATGCAGTAGAGGTCAGTTTGCTACCTTTTTATTCCTTTCTTTTTAGAGTGTAGGCAAGGAGAATAGTCTGATGGTTCTGTCCTCGGAAGTTCTCTGCTTTGTAGAAGACGGAGGCGTGAACAAGACCAGCGAGGGACAGAGATGGAAGCTGAGAGCCCTGCGGGAGCATGCTGAGTACTCTGAGTCAGAATGTAGGCAATGCAGACTTGGGTGAGATCAAGAGCTTGCTTGAGAACCGTCGATTATTAGACAATCATGACGAGGTGCCAAAGCTGAGGGTGCAGCCTACCGCATCATGACAATGCCGTCAGTTAGACCAGTGCTTACCGGGTCATCCCCCTTCAGTACAGCCTGCCACCCTTTTTAGCACAGAAACTCCCTCGATCACTAAATGTTGTTTTCATGAGCACGCTAGCCAAATACTACACTTCTACAAGTAGAAAACAATTCACAGACGCCCTCGGAAGTTGGCGAGCCCTCTCTCCCGACTTTTTGAAACTTTTTAAGCGCGCGAGCGTTGTTGGGACTCAGGTAGTGTCGTCGGGCCGGAGAAGGGACGAGGAAGAGCGGAAATGGGGTGACGAGGAAGACAGGGAAAACTTTATACAAATATTTACAGTATGTACAGGTAAGGAAGGTAACTAAGAGTGTCTTTCAGCAAAAGGGGAACGTCTTCGCTGAAGGGAGTCTCAGTGAGAGGGGCTCCTCGGCCATACTCGATGCCGAGTTTTTAGGGTTTTCCTTCCCTGAAATTCCTAAGTGGAGGCCGGGCCTCGCGAGGAAGGCGTGTTTTGAAGATTTTACTTTGGCACTCATCATGCACTCTCTCATTAGGGAACACTTCCCCGTCACATGTTGAGCTTGAGGGTGAGGAGGACGCCATATATATCACAGAAGCCACACCAAATGCTTCACACATCTCATTTCTGATAAGTTTCTCCGAATTCTTCTCGTCAACTACACAAAGAAATTGACAAACCAAAATGACAAGCCGTCTGCATGGTTTCATCCACAAGCCAACGCGAAAGCATTCAAGGCTGTAACTGACATCCCTTGAACTGTGGGCCGCACGACAATGTTGTATAGGTCATTACAAGCAGCGCCTGTTATTGTTTTCAGTCCTTCTAAGTATGTGAAACGATATCGGAGTTCCAAAGAGCAAAGGATCTTTCTCATCTGGTGTGTTTCACGCAGTGAGGACAGATGGCACAGATACTTCGAATGTTTTCAAACGGCAAGTGCTATTATTTTGTTCATACATTTCCAAGTACAAGACTGTGCCAGCCCTTAAGATGAAAATAAATGTTTTCCTAACCGTAGCTTCGCCCTGTAATATCTTGCCTCACTTTTATTCCTGCTAGTCGCAAATGATACAGCCCTATTCGCTAATGCTATGCGCCATCATTGTATGCCGACTTCAATGTTTTGAGATCCATCTACTAGTTCCCTGCTTTGCGAGCCGATAGCAGTGGCTGCATAAGATATGGTTGACAAGTTCTTGTTCAGTACTCGGAGCAGCCGTTCAGCAACATGTGCAAAGTAACCGAACCAGCCCCCGCAGAGTTGCGGCGATAGGCAGCAACTGCCCCTCATCCACAGGCCGTAAGAAAGAGCGCGCGCGTCGAGTGCTCCGAGTTCCTGCACAGCGCCAGTCAGACCGGAGAGGAGGCAGGAGAGGAGGCGCTTATCCGACCGGGTCGGGCAGAGCCAACCCACCCCCTGCAGTCGGGCTGGCCCAGCTCGACTCGACGGTCCCTTGCTCGACCCCCGAGCGTATACATGAGCCCGACAACCGGTTCTCGGCCCGATAGCCTGCTTAACTCGACTTTTGTCGGGCTCATGTAAACGCCCAGTATGTCGCGCGGACATCGGAAGGTCTACGAGTGGCGTTCCCACGGTCTGCAGGCGGCCACAGTCACTCCTCATCGGTGAAAGACCACAAGGCCAAGGCCCAGGGCCACGCGCAAGGCCACGCGGTGAAGGGAAACCGCTCGCCGGAAACTGCTCCTTTTACGACGGATGCCGCGGTCGTACATAAAGTGACAGGACCCAGCTGATACCCAGGTCCTTTCGGGAAGGTCAGCTACTGCTGGCATTGGCAGCTATCTTCTTCATGCAGTTGAGGGTGCACTGGCAGAGCTGCGCTGGCTGCTTTCAGGGGAGGCTCGCTGTGGCCGCTGCCGTGGCTACGCTGGACGAGAGTCCGCGTTTTAATCCGCTTAGGCCAGAGGCACTTCGGGCTGTGGTGTTAGAACCATGTACCAGGCATAACAGCGTGTGTATGGTTAGAAACGTCTGTCAGATTCTTCTAGATGTAAGGCAGCTACAGTGACCGTGGCCTATCAGCTGCGTCGCGCCTGCGCGTCAGGAAACAGCGCCTCCCCTGCACCCCGCGGGAGATTTCCACGCGCGCTGTTAGCCCGTAGACGGGGCCTTTTTGGAGGGATCGGCTGAGGAACACCGGCCTTTGAGCGTACAAAAAATGACGAGACAAAAAAAACTCGCTCCTGCAAAGCGCAAGAAAAATTTTGCCAGAGGATATTCATGAAGCAGCCTCCTTTAGCATTCCAGGCGTACAACAAGTTTATTGAATGTGTAGCATGGCCCCAGAGGGTTTAAAATTAATCACTGACCTCTTTTTTTTGCTCATTCCTGCTCACCTAAGCATGATAGCCATGCCCCACGAGCGGGCACGGATCAAGCAAAACAAAGGCTTATGAGGACGTCCCAGGAGGTCTGCAGACCGAAGTAAGACGTGATGTTGGGCTAGTCGGTTCATGGTTAAGCAAATCAGAACTGTGCGAAGACGACGGGACAAAAGGAGGCACGAATACACACACACACACACACACACACACACACACACACACACACACACACACACACACACACACACACACACACACACACACACACACACACGCGCGCGCGCGCGCGCGCGCACACACACACACGCACGCACGCACACGCACACACACACACACACACACACACACACACAAAGCGCAGACTCTGCGAACATGTTCCCAGGAAGGGCCCGGGGCGCCGAAGAGCCTCTAGGTTTCGGGCGACAACAACCTTTGTTAACCTCATCGCGCTGTCAACGTGCCAGTCAAGGGTCTTGGGCTACTGCCTGAAGCGAAAGATTGTGCCGCCCGAAATCCAGAGGCTCTTCGGTGCCCCGGGCCCTTCCTGGGAACATGTTCGTCGAGTCTGCGCTTTGTGTGTGTGTATACGTGCCTTCTTGTGTCCCGTCGTCTTCGCGCGTTTTGCTCTGAAGACTGAACTCTCTCGTATGTTGCGATATCACAAACACGAGGTAAGTAAATTCGGGCGCCACCTTGTTGCACATGCGTGGCTTAGCCAAACTGTCAGAATGATTCCGCGACTATACCAACTGCAGGACCATACACGCAGGACTCACGCCAAACACCATCTCAAGCTTCAACAAACCCGCTCTCGGTGACAGTTTACCATAAATCATCATCACGATACCACAATGCCCACATATAGTTGGAAAAGGAAAATTGATTCATTGCGGGCATTGTGAAGACATGACGGTCTGCTGCTATACGTATAATTGGTTGGTTTATTGGGGTTTAACGTCCCAAAGCTACTCAGGCTATGAGGGACGCCATAGTGAAGGGCTCCGGAAATTTCTACCACCTGGGGTTCTTTCACGTGCACTGACATCGCACAGCACACGGGCCTCTAGAATTTCGCCTCCATCGAAATAGTCGAATCGGTCATCTCAATAAACGTTAGTTGCCGTTTGGCGCTGGTCTCCAAAATTGCGCTTGCGTCTGTTCATTTCCCGTTGTCTGTCAATTAGCCACAATTGATGTGGCACGCTATAACGTGAAACATTTGCGGCGCCCTCCAGCCGCTCTTCCCTGTCATATACTGCATGAGTACGCAAAAGATGGCAGCACTCACAGGTGACCACGGGATTTCCGGTGCCCTGGGAGAGTGGATGACGACGCTGGGCTCCTCGTCGGAATCTTCCGGAGCGCCGCCAACTACATCGAACGGAGGAAGCGGTGGTGGCAGGACAGGGGCGACTTGCGGCGGTGACGCGGAAGGTGGGCGCCTTGATTCGTCGAGTTCCGTTTGTGAACCGCCTACTACGGTCGGTGCGACCTGACTGCCGCTGACACTTGGCTCCACGTGCTTGTTGTCACCGACGGTGTCCTTGGCGCTGCTGACCTGCTTTTCCCCTGAGCGCGACTGGCTGTCGGCTGCGGTATCGTAAAACGAGAGAACGTCGTCGTAACTATCGCGGTGACCACTTTCTCAGCGCACACTCGAATTGCGTGATCAACTATTTCGACTCCGCTAATCATCATCAGCCTGACTACGCCCACTGCAGGGCAAAGGTCTCTCCCATGTCTCTCCAATTAGACTGTCCTTCACGAGTTGCGGCCACCGTATTCCCGCAAACTTCTTAATCTCATCCGCCCACCGCTAAAGTATAGTAGCGTATAATTACAAGTAACATTTATGTGCTCTCACCGCAGGCTTTTCTATCGCTTTACCTAGTGCGTAAAACACGTTGTAGCATGACATTTTTTCCGCCTATCGCTTCTGGGTTCACTAGGATCACATAGACACCTTTACGTAGGGATCGGACCTTTGAGCTCATGCTCAGAAGCCCAACCGCCCAGCAGCTGCAGCGAGTGCTTCCCTTTCCAAAAGACGATAAAGTGTGACTGTTTCTAGGATGTGACACTCAATGCCCGATAGATGTGCAGTGCCATTGCATCTGCGGAGTGCCATTGCATCTAACCCCTGCATGAATCAATGCAATAGTGGCGCACGAGAAGAGGGACGTCGACGTGGTGCTTTGTATCATCTGGCCCTTTGCGCGGGTTTGCCACCGGCTTGGCCACAATAGTGTTCCACATGTGCGCTTCCACGTGCAGCCGTGCTCCCTATAAGTGTGATTGACCCTGTACAAAATGTTCCTGCGTTTCTTCATGTGGTCAACTTGCACAACTTAAAAACCACAAGAAAGCTTCGGGCAACTAAACTAGTCTGCGTTTCAAGCGTCACCTTCCAGCACAGAACCTACAGCCTTATAAGCAGACGCGGTTTGTTCGCAGAGAAGGGGGGGGGGGGGGGGGGGGGGCGGGTGCAAGCATGAAATAGTTTCATTGAGCACACACTCGCAAGTTGGCCATCACGCACACAATTTCAGGTAAAAGGTATTGATTATAAGCGGCACCTTGAAAGGTAGCTGCGGATAAGACATATACTGAGAAATCGAAATGTTAATTTTGTTTTGCAGAAAACGTCCCAGCCTCTCCCCCTAGATACTTCCCTAGAGGCTGCAGAGGAGGCCTCCATTGCAAGTGCCACCACCCGCATGGAAACCCGGTACTCCAAAACTGCGATTCTCAGTTTTGCGCGCTGCCGAATCCATGTCCCTGCTTTCTGAATGTTGGGCTCGACCGATGCACATCCACCGCGCTCAGTGGAGTTGATATGGGAGCCTGCATACTCCGGGAATCCCGGAAACCAGGCCGCGATTCTTTTGGCCCGAGGTTCTTTACACCGGGTTCAGGTAGCCTATAGGATCGGGGATTCACGAAGGAGCGCATGCACTCATTCCGCGAGCTGACGCAGGCCTACAGAGCGTCGCTCCTGCTCTCCCTCCCGCCCCACCCCTCATTGGATAACAAACAAACACTCCGGGGCAGACTACAGGAAAACACTTCCCCCTCACCCAAGCCAACTATCATCCCTCCTTCCCCGCTCCTGCCTTCATCCTATGCCCAAAACCCTTCTACTCTTCCCTCCACATCCTCTCCCCCTGCCCGGCGGATCCTCCCCACGCGGGGCCTAGAGAACCTCAAAAACTAGGAGGATGGGAGACCCTGCTGCGCTCGGGGGACCCGACCGTGCAGATCATCGCCACCGTCCTGGCTGCCAGTGTTATGGATCTTAGGAACACGAACACTTCGGTTTGGTTTGGTTTGGTTTATGGGGTTTAACGTCCCAAAGCGACTAAGGCTATGAGAGACGCCGTAGTGGAGGGCTCCGGAAATTTCGACCACCTGGGGTTCTTTAACGTGCACTGACATCGCACAGTACACGGGCGCCTAGCATTTCGCCTTCATTGAAATTTAGCCGCCGCGGCCGAGATCGAACCCGCGTCTTTTGGGTCAGGTACAGCAGGGTCGTGCGGGGACCCTGCAAGGGCGTGCCCCGAATTCCTTATAATAGTTTTTCTCTCTCTTTCCTAGCACTCGAAACCCCCCGCTCCGCTCACTTTTTTCTACTGGTTTCAGGCAGCAGGCGTTGTCGGCGGTGGTCGCAGTGCGGGCGCTTGGCCTGCTGCTCTTCCGGCGCCGATGCTTGGACTGGTGCTTCTTCCGCTGAGTCGCCTGCTGCTGCTGCTTCGGTGACTCGGACACCGCAGGGCCGCTCCCGCCTTGCGCCGGGCGGGAGACTTGCGGGACCGTCTGCTGCTCCTTCGGTCCCGCGGCGTCCGGACGAGCTTTGGAGGTCTCTTCCATGTGGGCAGAGCACGTCGCCGACCTGAGATTCCAAGAAAGCCTTCTTCTTCTGCCCAGTCTCGTGGAGAGCGTTCGAGATGCGCGGCGCGTGCCCCGTGCGTTCTACTCTTCTTCGCCAGCCTGAGGTGGTGGCACGTGGCTGTACAGCCGACCAAATCTTTAGCTGGCGTGGTGGTGGTGAAAACTTTTTAATAAGCAAAAGGAGAGTTTGCAGACCAAAAATGGCCCTTTACATAGGTGGAATCCTTAGTCCGGGACCCCGCTGGACAAAGCCGCTACTCGCGCCCGTTGGACTAGAGCCCTTTGAGACTCCAGCCCCGAGCAGCTGAGCAGGGCTGCCTCCCATGCCTCTCGGGAAGTGGAAGGATTGGGGGAGGGGAAAGATTCTTTTGACAGGCCCAAACCATGTGGAAGGTATCGGACGCTTCCCCACAGTGAGGGCAGCGCCCATCAATTTTGGGGTCGAAATGTTTCACTATTGCAGGACACAACAGAGTGTTGGTCTGCAAGCGCCTCAGAGTTCGCTCATCAGCTTTACTTAGGCCCTTAGCCGGGACTGGGAAAAGCCGATGGCGTTCGCAATAGTAGTCCAGAATTTCTCTAAACCGCAGAAGCGGTTGCACAATCTCCGAGCCGGAAGAGCTTGGATGAGGTGCCCGGTAGGTAAGCGCTCGGGCAGCCGCGTCCGCAGCCTGAATACCTCTAACGCCCTGATGGCCTGGAGTCCAAACTATGCGTTTGGGCGAAGGGTCCGATTCCCTCACTGCGCGCTTTAATACACTGTAGGCTAAAGGTGAAATCTCGCCAGCCAGGTAGTGTTGACAGGCTCGACGCGAATCTGTCACGATTACCTTCGAATTCAAGTCCGAGGCGGCAAGCGCAATGGCTACTTCCTCGGCCTGTGCTGAATTTCGAGCCCGAAAGGAGAGCCCGTTAACGCATTGATCCCGGTGAACTACTGCGGCCGTGTAGAATCCATTGGGAGACGGCCCTGCCACGTCAACGTAGTATACACCCTGTTTGGATCCGTGTTGGTGTTCGAGGGCCCGAGCGCGCGCCTCTCGTCTGCCTTCGTGTGTATGTGTGTCCATGTTGCGCGGGAGTGGAGGGACCCAGAGCTTGTGACGCCATAGCTCCGGAATCTGACACGCCTCCTCCAGAGTGCACTCGTGTTGGATGTGCAAGCGGTCTAGCAGGCGGCGCCCGGATGCCGTCTGCGAGAGTCGCGTATATTGGTTCACGAGGTGGGCCTCCCGTAACTCCTGGTAGGAGTTGATCACCCCCAACGCCGACAACTTAGCATTGGAGGTGGCCACTGGGAGGCCCAGTGCTCGCTTTGTAGCCTTCCTAACGATGGTGTCGATTCTTAGTTCTTGTTGTTTCGTAGTGCGAAGGTAGGGAACGGAGTAGAGGATCCTGCTGGTCACGAAGGCATGGGCGAGCCGAAGCGCTTCCCTGCCTCGCAACCCGCCGCGCTTGTTAGAAACGCGATGGATCATGCGTCCGACCTGTTCGCCTACACGCTTGAGTTTGGCAATAGTGGATTCCGGGCTGAGCCTGTTATGGATGAACAGACCTAGTATGCGGAGCTCCCCGACCTCTGGCGTGCGCGACGGCCGCTTTTTCTGTGCTCCTGCGCTTTGGGATGAAGCAAACTTGCGGAAAGCTCAATATTAAGCACGGTCTTAGTGAGGCTATGCTTAAATTTGATATTTTCGTAAGTTTGCTCAGTCATAACCTACAGGAGCACGGAAAACGCGGCCGTCACGCACGCCAGCTAAAGATTTGGCCGGTTTACATTGCTCATGAGGCTTCTCTATGATTTAGCAGAGAGAGAGAGAGAAACTTTATTTGAAGAGGAATTCGGGGCACGCCCCAGGGTCTCCGCACGACCCCACTGCACTCAAGTGTTTATGTTCCTAAGGTCCATAACAGCAGAGCATATTACTCCAACTAAGCACCAAGCAGCTGCCAAGTCAGTCATGAGCGGGCCCCGACAGCCGCACTTCTCTTGGCCATTTCATGAGCCTGGTCGACATTCATATCAAATAAAGTTAAATAATTTTATTACAAAGAAGTGAACAGCCTTAAAAGGGGCCTGTCAAAGCTGCCTGACGCGCCGGCAGCCTCTGTCCGTTCAGCAAGGCGTTTTTATAAACACGACGAGTATCATACTTGAAGGTATATGGTTTGCAACATATACATAAAAAATTCAGGCAGGCAATTTGTTCACCTAAAGTGTGGTGAGCCGAAAGCCTTAAGCGCGGTGTTGCTGCTTTTGTCACTGATGTGTGGTTAAGATGTTAAGCTTCGCCTCTGAGTGTGGAACGCGACAGCTTCGTGCAACGCTGCCAGGGAGTCCACAGAACGCCATCGCCCGTTCGGCTCTACGCCTTGCTCGTCGGAAAACAGTTTTTTGAGGAAAGGAAATGTATCAGTCTCGCATATTTCGGTGGACACCTGAACCTCGCCGTAAGGGAAGGGAGGAAGATGGGAGGGAACGAAGAGACCGTATTCACTAGACGCGCCTTTGTTCCTTCCAAACCATGGTTTACCTGGGCATGACGTACTCAAAAGAGTACGTAAGATGCCAGTCTCGCCGTGTACAAAGACCTTTTTCTTTAAGTTACACACCGGTACGTTGCCCGTTAGAACATGGTTAGAGAAAAAGGGCATTTTTGTGTCTACCGTTAATTGCCGCCTTTGTGATGAAGCAGAAACAATTGAGCATTGTTTCATCAGTTGCAAAGATGCAGTACTCTTCTGGGATATCCTGCAACGCACATTTAAAAAAAGAATTCATCTGACTCCACATTCTGTTCGCTATCTCACTGCGCTGCCATTTGTTGATGAACCCCTGGACATGTTCTTTCTGATTGGACTGCACAGCCTCTGGAAAACCCGCATGATGGACAGACACTGTGAACCTGTTGTGTCTACAAATGATCACTTCAGTCGAATGGTTGTTCATCTAAGAGACGTGTATGCCCAGACTGAGTACGAACCGGAGTGGCACTCACTATTAGTGATGTGCTCTGCATTGCCCCTTTTCTAGTGCATGGTCTTTTCAATATGTATTGTTTAACACTGTTTTCATAATGGCTTGTATATAGTTCATGTACTACATAGAACATTACACCACTGTAATAAATACCATGTTGAAGAAAAAAAAATGGCTGAGGCTTAGCTAAGGTTAAGCCTAGTCAGATGCGAAGCATATTGATGGCTAGGCTTGGTAATACATGGCTTTCCTTGGTTGAATACTTGGTCATTTTAATACAACCACTAGAAGCCTTCGTCGTGGGGGAAGACAACGGCATGGCTACAGCGGAACGCCGACTAACCCCGAGACGCGCGTTGGGTGAGCGCCTGGACTGCCACGGAAGCCGCGTCCGCCTGCCCGGTGGAGCGAGCGTTTCACCTACACCGAGTGTGAACGCGCGTTCGAAATGCGCGGGAGTGTGACGTCACCATACCACGTGATTCACACGGCGTGCAACCGCAGCGACGGCACAAATTGGAGCCCCGTCTCTCATCTGTCGTGACGTCATTGTGTCACGTGGTGTGACGTCACCATACCACGTGGTCTGCACGGCGTGCAACCGCAGTGACGGCACAAGTTGGAGCCCCGTCTCTCATCTGTCGTGACGTCATTGTGTCACGTGGTGTGACGTCGCCATACCACGTGGTCTGCACGGCGTGCAACCGCAGCGACGGCACAAGTTGGAGCCCCGTCTCTCATCTGTCGTGACGTCATTGTGTCACGTGGTGTGACGTCACCATACCACGTGGTCTGCACGGCGTGCAACCGCAGCGACGGCACGAGTTGGAGCCCCGTCTCTCATCTGTCGTTACATCATTGTGTCACGTGGTGTGCACGGCGTGTAACCGTCACGAAGGGCTTGGGTTACTTATTGTAATATGCTTCGCATAAAAAAAAATGGCCTGGCTTAGCTCATGGTTAAGCCTAGGATGCGAAGCATAGTTTTGCGGTCTGGCGAGCCGCCCTCTCCCTGGCCGACATCTCGCTGCTCAACTGACTCGAGTGCGTCGCCTTTTGCGTGACGTCAGTATATCCTAGCGGTAGGAACGGGAGTTAGGCCGCCGGCGGAGGCTGCGCTTCCGTAAGCGAGCGCACGAGGCCCCAGCTTTCACAGCTGTTGTGACGTCGTATCACGTGGTGCGCCGATAAAGATCAAGTGGTAGCTACGCGGCCGTGCGCGGCGCAGCAAGGAAGAGCTCGGTTGTGGGAGTAATATGCTTCGCATAAAAAGCTGGCATGGCGGGGTGGTAGCGTGCTCGTCTCGCACTCTGGAGTAGAGATGTAAAATTTCAAGAAATTTTGAATGGCATGAAAAAAACCATTCTTTTCAGGGTTTTTTTCATGAAAAATTGGAAATTTTGCAAAACGTGTCACAAACAGATTTATTTGCAACAGCACAACGATCAATAATAATGCTCCGAAGTTCAGTCGAATATGCAGTTATATATGACATATTGTGAAACGAACTTGTTCTATTGCACCGAGAAGATAAATAATGATTTGCACTTAAGGCGAATATGGAGATCTAAATATCATATTTGTGGAACGAACTTCTTGTTCTATTGCACCGAGAAAGGGAACAAGAAAACTGATCTATAAGTCACTCCATATCGGACTCATAGTCACTGTCGCTGGATACGGCACTACGCACAGCAGCATGGATTGAAGTTGTGTCCACAGCTAGGTTCGACTGCACATACACGAGCTTTCGTACGCGTTCCCCTGAAACAAGTGAAGGCGGGCTAGTTGGTGGTTGACAATGGAGTGCATATTGCAACCGCGCAAAACAACGCAGGACGCAGGCGTCTTGTCCTGTGCTTTCCTCTCTTCGTCCTGCGTCGTTTTGCGCGGTTGCGATATGCACTCCATTGTTCCCCTGAAAGCCTGTTGCGAATCTTTGTTCGCACGTTTCCGAAACGTGACCAGTTTCGTTCGCAGCTGGCGGTTGATTGTGGCATCTGCAGCAGTCGGCAAGCCCGTGAGTTAGCGGCTGGTTGGTGCAAAGGCCTTGCCACCAGGTAGATGGGGCCACGTGCTTCGCTGAGTCCCAGACCCCTGTCCTGGATCAAATTCCTGCGGATGTCCTGTACTCTGCTACGTTGGAAATCAAGAAGGTAGACTTGTATTTGGCTAAAACCGCTTACGTGCACAGCAGCCTATGTTATTTATGCTGTGTGTGTCGCGCTGTAAAATTTGCAGCCATTTTGTTCTACTTCAGCCGTGAGTTCAAGTATTAGTGTGTTTTTAAGTCAAGCCTGGATCTTACATGTGACCTGGCCTTCAACCCGTTTACTCGCAGCACGAACATTTTAAAAGCACTACCTGGCACCGGCGATGACGACTGCTCTCCAATCGTTCAACGATGCACACTGTAATGGTTATCAAAGGAAAAACAAAAACCTAACCTGAAAGCAAGCAATCATAAGACCTTGAAATTGCATTTTGAAATTTTCGATGTTTCTTTCCATTTTTTCTCGTCTGAAAAAAACGAAAAAAAAAACGGTTTTTTTCCAGAATTGCAGTGTTTTTTTCAGGCTTTCACATCTCTACTCTGGAGACCCTGGTTCGATTCCCCAACTCGACCAATTTCCTGCTCCGTTTTATTTATTTATCTGGTCTGCCTAGAAATTAGGCTAATTGGTTAATTAACTAATTACCTTAACTCAGTCCCACTTGGAGCATCACTATACCATCCCTTCATTGGTTGCATAGTTACTAGCCAAAGTACAAATGGCCTCGTTTGAAATTCGCGCACTGTGACGTCACGACCATTTCGACCAATTGAAAAGCGTGAGACTTCTGTCGACAACTCCTGGTTACAACGATGAGGCGTTAAAGGCTTTCGCCTTAAAATGAAATCCGTTTAGAAGCAAGTTGGAAACAGATAGGCACAAACATATGAGAAGATCGATACTGAGATACCAACAAAAGGAAAAATATTACCCAGAAATGAACGTAATTGCAAACAAATTAATTAAAAAACACATGCCCACATATGATGAGCACGCGGTCGTGTCTATGCCTTGACCACGCGTTTCCCGCATACTTTACGAGATTCCTGTCAACGGCCTGACTACCTCCGAGGCGGTTATCAACGCTCACATCCAACATTCTGGGACAAAACTTTTGAAAACTGCAAAATTGTAAGATACTGCGGTGGAAATATTGATAGAAATGGTTCATTTTTCTGATAGTTTTTCCATCAGTCACCTCGTGCAAAGGCTGCCATAGAAAACTAATGGAGAACGCTTTGACGGCAGCAAAAACGTTTATAGAAAAAAAAAATGCCAAACTGCCGTCGGGTGATCTGAGTATGTATTAAGGCGGAAGCCTTTAATGCCTCATCGTTGTAAGCAGGGGTTGTGAACAGAAATGTCACGCTTTTCAATTTGTCAGAACGGTCGTGACGTCACAGTGCGCGAATTTCAAACGGGGCCAATTGTACTTTGGCTTCTAACCATGCAACCAATTAAAGGGATCGTATAGTGATGCTCCAAGTAAGTGGGACTGAGTTTAGTTAATTGCTTACTTAACCAATTGGTGCAATTAACCTTTCTAGTCAGACCAGATAAATAAATAAAACCGAGTAGGAAATTGGCCGAGCTCGGGAATCGAACCCCAGTCTCTGGAGTGCGAGATGAGCACGCTACCACTCAGCCATGCTAGCTGGAATGAACAAAGGCGCGTCTAGTGAATACGGTCTTTTCGTTTACTCCCATCTTCCTCCCTTCCCGTTGCGGCTTACATACCGAGCAGGCATGTCAGATGTTCTGGAGCTTCAGCTACTAGCATGCGAGGGGGGATACACAGAGACATTACAACTATACAGGGGGACTAGATTCAAGTACCCACCACCACACAAAGCCCTCACGAGGGAGGAAGCAGTCGGCTGGCGTAGGCTACAAACAAACTCCTTCCCCAACTTGTACATCTATAACAAGATGTCACCAACACAATACAGAGCAAACTGCCCCTGGTGCGGCGACACACCCACACTATACCACATCACATGGGAGTGCGAACGAAATAAAGCATTCCACCAACACGAATTCCCGAGTGCGGAGCAATGGGAGAGCCGGCTCACCAGCAGCGAGCTCGCGGCCCAAAGGGCGTTAGTGCGGCACGCTACTGATGCAGCGCGACTCAGTGGAGCCCTGGACTAGGGGCCCAACCTTGCTGAAGAGAAGCCTCAAGTCGCCGGCGCCACGAAAGACGACGGAGGCTTCGAATCCGCGAATCTCTTAAAAGATCTCAATAAAAGTTTTCTACTACTACTACTACTAGGTGTTCACCGAGATATGAGAGACAGATACATTTCCTTTCCTCAAAAAACAATTTACCGACGAGCAAGGCGCAGAACCGAACGGGCGATGCCGTTCTATGGACTCCCTGGCAGCGTTGCAAGACGCTGTCGCGTTCTGCTCTTAGAGGCGAAGCTTAACATCTTAACCCCACATCAGTGACACAAGCAGCAACAAGGCGCTTAAGGCTTTCGCCTCAACGCACTTTAGGTAAACAAAGTGCCCCCCTGAATGTTGATTGATTGTTATAATGAAATCTTACTTTGTATGAAATAAATGCATGCGGTCATAAACGGTTTCCCGCACACAAATGCTTTTGTCCAAAATATTTGGGCATAATATCGCTTTGGGGACTGTCTCGTTCCCTCTGAAAGGACAAACGTGATGGCATCGTGGTGTTCTGCAGTATTTAGCTCCAAAACTCTTCCAGACTACCGAAAAAATAAACATCAACTGAACTGAATTGATTAAGAAAGAATGTCGAAAAACCAGCATATTAATTGTTGCGTTTGAGCACTGTTTGGCGCTCGTAAAGGAACAGGTGCGAAGAACGTATATACTGGTAGCTGCCGAGGCCACTTTAATCCCGAGAGCCCAACGCTTACCAAATTCACTCTGTTCCACTGGGTAGAATACAGAAGTAGTAAAGCAATTCTGAGTTTCGCTTCCATCAAAATGTGGCAGCCGCGACCGGTGTAGCGATGCCTAAGTCGTGTTTAGGAGATGGTGGTGGTGGTGGTGGTGAAAACATTTATTTAGAAGGGACAGGAGGTATGTTTGGGTCAGCCCGTAAGGGACCGATCCTTACAAACACTAGGTGGAGGTCCCTAGTTTGGGACCCCAGTGGCGGTGGCCGCCGCCAGGGCGCGCCCGGCTAAGGCTTGTTGGGCCTGTAAGTCGTGGCAGCCGAGCAGGGTCGCCTCTCAGTCCTCCCGGGTTGGGTTGGGGATGGGGTGAATGGCCGGGTTGGAGGGACAGGCCCACACCATACGATAGGTGTCCGAAGACACCGCACTACAGTGCGGGCAGCTGCCGCTATAGGAGGGGTCAAAATGTCTTGGTGCTGCCGGGCACAGCAACGTATTGGTGAGAAGGCGGAGAAGGAGACGCTCATCCGCCTTCTTGAGGCCTTTGTATGGGCTATGGTAAATGCGATGACTATTTTGATAATAGGTTGCAATATCTTTGAACGTATAGACGGGATTAAAATCGGGTTCCTGATCGGGTGGGGAGGAGAAAATAGCCCGGTGAGAGAGCGCGCGGGCGGCTGCGTCTGCGACCTCGTTTCCTGACAACCCCTGAGGAGCAGGGGCCCATATGAGGTAACGGTGTGCGGGGTCCTTATCCCGTATTCAATTTTGGAAGATTCGATAGGCTAGGAAGGGAGTGCAGCCTTGTTCGACGTTCCGACAGACCCCTCGCGAGGCGGTGATTATGTATTGTGAATCGGAATGTGAGGTCGCGAGAGCAATCGCGACCTCTTCTGCTTGTGTTGCACTGCGGGCTCTGAAGGTGAGGCCGTTAATGTGTTGCTGTTGTGAACTACTGCGGCCTTGCACCATCCCCCGTGGTGAGGGCCGGAGGCGTCCTAGTAGGATACATCTGTTTTGTTGCCATAATGTCTGGCTAGGGCTTTCGCTCGTGCCAGGCGTCGAACATTATGGTCTTCGTGTGACATGTTAGCTGGAACTTTCACGTCACTTAGGCCTGGGTCCTCATAGGAGAATCCCAAGTTTGAATCAGAGCGGCGGGGAAAACTTTTTCAACTTCGAATCCAAATTTCTTAGAAATAAATGCATCTTTCGCTGCCGGCCTAGTGGCAACAAAGCCATGAAATGTCGAACTATCGAATTTTGCTATAAAAAATATTAATAGAGCTCTCCTCAGTGTCCCTTTCAGGCTCGGCTCGTCCAACGGGCAGTCGCGGAAGCGCATATGGGTTGACCTGCTGCGGTATGACGGGCTCCGCCCCTCGCACTCAGCTAATAAAACTATTGGTCTGTAACCGGATGCGTAAAGATGACGAAGCAGATGCGCAATGAGCCACCAAGTACAAGATCAGAGAAAAAAAGAATAGTGTATGTTGAACACATTCGAACCAGAGAGAAAGAACGGATTTGTGGTGCGTAGAAGACGTCGACGATCTGGCAGTGCCGCGGTACGGAACGCTCACGCTAGGCCAGCTGCTATTTATTTTTATTTTTCTGATTTTCAAGATTTCTTTTTATTTTATTTTTCTCTCTTTCAGTGAGTGCAAAGTTGAACCATTACATGCGTTGCATTCAAACTTGCACAAAAAATCGTCGTCCCGTCTTCGATCTCCCAGCTAACAGTTCCCCTGTCGTTGCGTCGTCCAGTCTGTCAGCCCTATTACTACTCCTTTTCCTCTATAAATGCTCCTCTTTCCAGCTGTTCACCGCCTGTGTCTTGGCCACTCCCCCGTAGTGGGTATGCGCCATTTTATTTGAGGCCAACCAACCAGCTGCGAACTGAAAACGCGACATCGGGCAACTTGGCTCGGGGTTGGTGTACACCGGATTAGTGATTACACACTAAAATGAAATCAAGTAGGTACCGCAATTGCTGTTGAGCAATTTGAGCAAAAACCTAATAGTAATAAGCCACAAAAACATTTTGAAAATGCGCAAGATTCCTTACGGGCCAATGATTCTCACAAGGTGGAAGCATATTACTTAATGCGAATATAATCCTTTGCACACCCTTGGTCAGCGTGCAGAACAGCCTGCTCGCTCCGCGCCTATACACACTGACACCCCGAAGTACCGCGTGACGAGAGCCGCTTAGAGGCAAGCTTTGAGGATCACTCAACGCTCGCAGCCCGACCTGACATCGGTTAGCGTAATTACCCTGCGCACACCGTCAAAGGCGGTGAGTGTATGCGTCGGGCAAGGAATAATAAGACTGCGAGGAGAGGGGGAAGTAAGACAGATGCTAAGAGCAAAGTGGCTCATATTAGAGATTCATGACCCCGTCCTTGAAGGCTTTGGCGGAACTGCTGCAGCGTGTTTGCGAGGGCTAGTAAGGCTCTCACTCAGGCGCGCCTCCGGATCGCAATTCACCAGAATACTAAGTCCACCATAGGACACAGAGAGGTCGGGAGCTGTTCTCCAAACGCGGCCGTGTAGGATTCTGTCAACGTCTGGCTTGTTCAGTAAAGGCGACGCTGCCATTGAGTCTTTCAGTGCAAGACGTCCTCGGTGCCGCAGCGACACTGCCACCGCCTATTTCACGCCCAGTGGGACATTGAAAGCGGGTGGCCGAACTTTGCGCGAGATACACTCTTAGCACCACACAAAATGCGTCTGAATGTATGTACGCCGCCAAGCGGACGGACACAGGGCAAGCGGAAGGGCACGGCACTGAGTCTGGTTTCTTCACAAAGAAGGCGGCATCGTTTCTTTTAACACAATTTTGCGCTGCCGTACTTAAGATATTCTCATGCCCCCGTTTCTAGAACACATAACTTTGCAGCGGCCAAATTCGTAAAGAGAGACGGAAACATTACATCAGCAGCGGTAACCATGATTAAAGGCAATGAACGAGCTCTTCGTACGGACCCGTTCACTGCTTCTATCCCATGGAAACATTACATCAGCAGCGGTAACCATGATTACAGGCAATTAACGAGCTCTTCGTACGGACCCGTTCACTGCTTCTATCCCATGGTCGCTTTCCGATTTTCTGTGCATGAAGCGCCATCCACAAGAAGGCGGACAAGATAAATTTCTCTCAAAAGGCAAAAATTTTACCTCCCCGTATTCGAAATGCATTATTACATGATCATTAAGGACCCTCCATGCTAACGTTATATGATACCTAATAACAGCCGGCTTAATAAGATCTCAGACATTCCTGGAGCAGGAAATCTTGCTGAACAGGAAAGCGAAATCTCTCTGACGAAGCTTCTGCCGTATCCATCCTCTGAATTTCTATCTGCACAGGTCTGGTTCGTGCTGCCTTCCATCTGCGCATTTTGCCGTGAACCCGGGCGTCGCTTCACCTTTTTGAGAAGACTTTTGCTGAGGAGCCGTTGTAGCATTTCAGAATTAGTTCGAGCGGTTCGCTCTTGCTGTCATTTGGCACCACCACGCCAGCCACAGGCCTGTTTGCTACATCGTTCAAAATTTGTTGTTGGATGCTCATATCGGCTACCATGACGAATTTTACAATATTACCTTTTCTGTCTTTATTAGTACTTTTAACTAATTATTAATATATTATTATTACTTCTTGCCCTACTTGAATTTTAACCCACGGGTGTTGCACTCCCGTGTGCGTTGTAATTTGCCTTCTTTTTTCGCGCGCAAATGTACAGCTGAATATAGCTATCTATGTCTCCCGATTCTTGGCCGCTACCCCAACGTGGGAATGTGCCATAGGTCAACAGCAACAACTGCAGCTGAACAGTTCCCTATGCGTCCCGATTCTTGGCCAAACGTCCAGTGTGGGTATCTGCCATTTGTTGTTGAGTCAACAACAATAATATGAGCGAACGGATTCTCGGCAGACCCCTTTGTCTTCCGTTTCTACTGCTGCTTAGTCCTGCACTGTTAAGGCAGAAGCCTACGGCGCCCGTAGGCTAATTCCCCCCCCCCCCCCCCCCTACCGTGTCCGTCTGAAGTCGGGAGGGGTTAGGAATGGCGACAGCGGGTCGCGCGCTTCGGATGCCGTCCAAGGCTGCGGGAAAGACCGCGACCGCCTTGTCGGGGACCAAGGGGCCGACGACCCCTTGAAAGGATCCCTTGACAAACATAGAAGTGGGAGTTGGGGACAATAAGGTCGACGACTCCTTAAACCCCCGACTGTCTAGCTAAGCAGTGGCGCCTCCAGAGTCGGGCTCTGGCGTGCACTGGGCTCCGCCTACTTGTATGCGCAGTGCCACTGCAGCAGTATTGGTTGGAATTGGGCGAGAGCCGGTTTATTAAAGCTCCGCCCAATTATCGAGGGGATAAAAACCGCTGCAAAGAAAGAGCGGGACGAGCGCGCCGAGTCTCAGTCTCGGCCGCTTTTCTACAGCCCTTTTTTTAGCCCGCCTTATTTCTCCAAGTTCTTGTTTTGCTCCGTCTTGATTAAATCAGTTTGGTCTCAGGAAGTTTGGAGTGGCTGCCCCAACCGGCAACGTGTCGCCGGACGAGCATACGATCAGACAAACCGGCCATATTCGGACCTTGTTTTCTTTAACTGGTGCCGTGACCAGGATAGTCCGAGCGGCTTTCTGCGAGTGGTTGGAGGCAGTACCTTCCGGAAGCCAGGCGGGGCAATATCTTGGTGAGAAGCCCCGGGGAGCAAGGTCCAAGTGAGGCGATTTCTTTTCGAGAGGCCCGGAGCTAAGACTCCACGACAGCGCCAAGGAGCGAGCGAAGCGAGACCGACGGAGCGAAGCGCTGCGACTTCGGCGGCACCTGCGATTGCCGACTTCGTCTGCCGAGAGGACGTGACGGGCCTGCTGCGAGCCCTGGATGCCGGCCAGTCATCTGCGCCTATGGACGCAACCTGCCACCGCTGCGCAGCAAGTGCCATGATCGACAACCCGACGACCGAGTGAGTTTCCCCAGTCTCACTTTACTTGCCTCGGGAGTGCTTGAGCCGCAAGGTTAGAATTAACCAGGGCACAATGGATACGTTCAGTTGGCGAAGTGGGTATGGCTATCGCTGTGGACATGAGCGCGCACAACTGTCAGAGGCTGAGCGAGCCAAAGAAAAGGAGAGAAGCGACGCTTACATACTAGACCTGAAGCGCCAATTGGCAGTAGCTGAAGAGAATCTCCGGCAGGAGAGAAAGAGAATTCAGCAGGAGCAACGCTCACGGAGAGCGGCGAGTGTGCTGCCGGAGCCGGCACAGACAAAGGCATTCTCTAATAGCGCGACAGGCGCTGATCAATTGCTGATAGAGATAGCGAATAAAGAGGATAGCGGCAGCGGCATTCGGTCGGTTCCTTTTGAGAACAGCAAGGAGGAACCTGTGGTTCCTGCAGAGAGTGAAGCGATCACTAGCGCCGAGGAGCCGCCCATTGTGCTGTCAGCCACGAGCGTTGACACAGAAAAGCAGGCTTTGGTTCCCGAGGTGGAGGCGAGCTCCACGGACATTGCAGGCAAAAATTCGTCTCGTGATGAAACTGTGCAAGCCAACTCTGGCGAGGCAGCCGAACATGTTAGTAGTGGTGCTAATGGCACTGATGAGCAAAACGGTATGAACGGCTCGGCTGGCCGGGTTGCCCAGTACGACCTTTCGTTGCCCACCGAAGCATCAGTATGCCAGGCAGGGTTTGATGAAAGTGACAGGTGTGTTCAGACACCATGCGCAGCACTCACAGCGGTGTCGGAGAAGCCAGCAGCACAGCTGGGTAGGCGAGGCTGTTCTGATTCGGAAAAATCAGACCCGTGTAACACCGCGATAGCCTTCGGGGTAGATGAGTGGAATCTGAGTAGTGGCGACGGCGAATTCGCTCCAGGCCTTCAGAGGAGCGAAGTTACACTGCCGCTGATAGGGGCGTATCGCGATCCATGCTGCGATCTCGTTGCGGGTCGGCGCAACAGGTGGATCGCAAGCTTAGACGCCGCTTATGACGGCGTGTTTGATCCTGGTGGATGGCGACGAGCGCCTAATGTCCACAGCCTTAGCCCACTCTGCCACTGCCAGGTTGCGATACACGCAAAAATGCTCTGTGGCTCGAGCGCAATATGAGGCAGTGGGTGAGAGTGGGGAGACATGAACAGTGTACAGCTGAGACTGTGAAAATGACTTGACAGGATCATGCGGGTGTGATGATTGTGTCCTTTGTGAGCTGTTCTTGAGCTGAGGACATAATCCGCGTCTGAAGAGTGCCGTGTTATTTGTCTTGCCCCCGTTGGGATCGTGTTGCGGTGTATATGCAATTTAGTGAAAACTCTGTAGCGTTATGTTTTCTTCATCTTGTGTTTATTGACATGTTGTTCCATGTAGATTTTTGTCAGGAGTTTACCAGAGGGTTATATTTGTGCTTCTCTGCTTGGAATTGAAATTTGTTAACTGAGAATTGTGTTTGCATCTGCATGCAGACAGCGTCCTGAGCATGTTTTCTCTTGGAATTGGGACGCAGAAGCGCTCCTTTTTTTATGTTGTTGGTGCAGCGCCCGGTTGACGGTCCTGTCCCTTGTGCCGTGGTGTTTTTTTTATGTTATTGACGGCCGGATCTTGTGTACTTTTGAGCGCTTTGGTATGTTGTGTGTACGGCGAGCGTCCACCCAACATTCCTGGTGGGGAGGTGTTAAGGCAGAAGCCTACGGCGCCCGTAGGCTAATTCCCCCCCCCCCCCCCCCCCCCCCCACCGTGTCCGTCTGAAGTCGGGAGGGGTTAGGAATGGCGACAGCGGGTCGCGCGCTTCGGATGCCGTCCAAGGCTGCGGGAAAGACCGCGACCGCCTTGTCGGTGACCAAGGGGCCGACGACCCCTTGAAAGGATCCCTTGACAAACATAGAAGTGGGAGTTGGGGACAATAAGGTCGACGACTCCTTAAACCCCCGACTGTCTAGCTAAGCAGTGGCGCCTCCAGAGTCGGGCTCTGGCGTGCACTGGGCTCCGCCTACTTGTATGCGCAGTGCCACTGCAGCAGTATTGGTTGGAATTGGGCGAGAGCCGGTTTATTAAAGCTCCGCCCAATTATCGAGGGGATAAAAACCGCTGCAAAGAAAGAGCGGGACGAGCGCGCCGAGTCTCAGTCTCGGCCGCTTTTCTACAGCCCTTTTTTTAGCCCGCCTTATTTCTCCAAGTTCTTGTTTTGCTCCGTCTTGATTAAATCAGTTTGGTCTCAGGAAGTTTGGAGTGGCTGCCCCAACCGGCAACGTGTCGCCGGACGAGCATACGATCAGACAAACCGGCCATATTCGGACCTTGTTTTCTTTAACTTGCACGGTCGGACGGCATGTCGCAGCGGGCAGCACTGGGCGATCGTGCACCCGACACGCTGGCGCTCAGCTCTGTGCGCCACACCCTGACCTGCCTGGAGAGTCGTGGTTCCAACTAGTACGGGTGGTGGCCATGCCGCCCGAGCGACTCTTCCAGTTACACCACTACCTACGGCGGTTGGTGAACACACAGATTTGCATGCCATGGCGTGTTATCACAAGGCGACGAACGTAGAGATATATACAGCGTTGGGTCGCGGCCATCTTTTTGCCAAGATCATGTTCACATTCTTGGACACAATTTTTGAAAATTGGAAAATTATAAGATACTGTTATGGAAATATTGAAGGTAATGGCGCATTCTTCTGATATGTTTGGTTTGGATTTTGGTTTATTGGGGTTTAACGATCTCAAAGCGACTCAGGCTATGAGGGACGCCGTAGTGAAGGACTCCGGAAATTTCGACCTCCTGGGGTTCTTTAACGCGCACTGACATCGCGCAGTACATGGGACTCTAGAATTTCGCCTCCATAGAAATTCGAACGCCGCGGCCCGGATCGAACCCACGTCTTCGGGTCAGCAGCCGAGCGGCGTAACCTCTGAGCCACCGCGTCGGGGTTCTTCTGGTATGTATCAAAATCTTTTTTTTTTTAATCCGAAGTCTACCGAACGACATTTTCGGATGCCAAACTGAGAGTTAATAAGTCGAGCTTATTACAAAGAGAACTAATTCAATCATTATTCTTTTCAGTGACACTTAACAAGCCTGGCAAAATATATACGGCTGTGTAGAACAGCCATTCAGTAGTATCACCCATTGCTAGTTGCATTGACTCGGGACATGTGGTTCTTGAAAAACGCATCGTAAACACATATTCAAGGGCTGGAGCTATATTTTACACGGTGGATTTGACTGGACGAATTAACTTGCCTGAATCTAAAGATATGATATTATGAAACATAAGAAACTTGTTTTGAATTTCGTTGCCACAAGCTGACATGAGCTGATCTAGGGAACAATCAGCCAGTGGTGCCCATCATTCACCCGTGATCGATGGTGAACAGATATGGTCAGAAAAGTCAAATTTACGTGCTTGGATCGAAGTGAATGTAGCAAGCATGGATATGTTGTTCCAGTATCCTTTTGTTGACCTTTGTAACACGCACAACGGGGTTAGTATACTACAATCGAAACCGAAATTTGGTGACGGATAAATGGGTAAATTTTATAACCTTTTCAAAGTATTACTCAAAGTTTTTCTTAACATAAAAAATTTTATTAGACAAAAAGATAAATATATTATTGTGCATATTTTTTTTAAAGGGTATAAAAATTTTTGAAGAAAGTTTGGCTTTGCTTCCTTTAGCGATCCGCAATCAATCCTCAGCCAGCCGAATCCGCATGATGGTGATGAGCTGACGCTTGCGTTGACAGCGATATACAGCGGTTAAACCATCTGTGTTTTTCAAGCTCTGACTTGCCTTCGTGGCACACGTGAAGCGCAGGAATGGGCGCCGACAAATACAGCATCTTACTGCCTACGTACAACGAGAGGGAAAACCTGCCTATCGTGGTTTGGCTCATCGACCACTACATGTCTCAGAGGTGGGCTGCCCCGCGGCTTTGACACGTTTGCACGCGTTGGTCCCGCTCGCGTTGCTGAGAATGCACCCTGTAACATTTCGCTGCTTGTGACTACCCAGCAGAAAGAGCCCAGCTTCCAGTGATGCTGCTTTGAAAGAGCAAATAGTGCCGTTTACATCATGTCATCATATCTCGTTGCCTGTTTTGAAGCTTGACGACCCACTTACAGCTTTCGTTCGCTCGGGTTACCCGGAATTTTTATACAACTGAATAGGTACTGATCGTTTCAGCATATACAGCCAGTATGCAGCAGCGTTTTGCCTCACATCCTTAGTCGTTTGCAGTTGACGCTTGTTTTCTGTCAACCTCAGTCGTTCTGTTAACCTCAGGCTGGAGAGATTTTCACAGTTATCAGTCAAAAAGAAACTCGCTTCAAACGCAACCAAACGAAAAAGCGCATTCCTCGACACAATACCACGCAGATGCCGCACAGAAAACGCAAGCAACGAAGCAGTTTTGCGCGCTGGGAGGCGGTGCTATAATATTATTAAATGCTTTTTAACATCACCGACGCCGTAGACATAACGCATGCGCCGGTTCGCAGTGGCATGCGTGATGATGTGTTCTGCAATTTCTAGTGATTATTAAACATTTCCGAATTCATTAGGCAGCCAAGTTCAAACTGGCAGAATTGTTAAATCTTTGAATTTGACTCTGTTTTAGCTTTTGCTTTATTCCAGTGGCTACGACTTCGAAATTATTGTAATCGATGACGGAAGCCCCGACAACACACTTGAAGCAGCTCAACAGCTCCAGAAGATTTATGGAAGTGACAAGATTGTGAGTCCACTCCACGTATTATACTCATAATCTTCTTATGTACGAGACCAAATGAGAACAATAATTTTCATAACTTGCCTGCCACAACTTCGAAGGAAAGGCCAGTTTGATAAGTGGCACATTTTGGCTGTGCCGGTGGTGATTACGGTAGTTGGTAATGCAAAATTTAAGTGCAGCTCTTATAACGCCACCTGTCAGGTGGCAAGGTATGCTTCTTACACCGATGACTATGATGCAGAACGCAGGAACAGATGCCTAAGAGCTGCGCTCTAAAGGTAGCTCTATTTTTGAAAATGCCCTGTGTTGACAACAAGAATGAAACCAATCTACCTGCTGTATTTGCATGAGTATGCATAAACTTCCTTTTCACACATACTTTGATGTCGTGGTGTCAACTAAATTACAGGGAAGCCAGTTCATGCATGTTGTGACTACTTTCTGTTGATGTCGGCACTGTGTAAACATAAGTTTTATTCATAAGAGATATCAACACTTATGCAAACATTTCATAACATTGCATCGCAATGTGATTCACAAGTATTGTAGGAAATATTTACAGTGACTGAACAATAGCCAAGCAGTGAATTGCAGCACGGCTAGGCAGGGTACGTGGTCAGGAGGCATAGTCCATATTGGTCTGCATATTGATATTTATTTATTTATTTCACGATACCCCTAGAGGCCCTCATTGAGGGTATTACATAGGGGATGGAGGTTAAATGTACATTGGAATATAACAAACAACAAAAACATGAAACAAGTACAATTGACAGGCTAGTGTTAACATGGTAGTAAAATTTAGGTACTTAAGAACAGGATTACAAGCAAAACAAGAGAGAAAAACATTAATGAACATTAGCATACTATTCCTAGGTAGGCGTTACAATATTAAACCATGACAACCAATGAAAAAAGTAATGGCATAAGTTTTTGGGCACAAAGAGTGCAAGAATCAATTGGAACAGTACAGAGCTCAAAAAAAGAAAGCAAAAAATTTCGTTTTTAAATGGCAGTGTCTCTGCATATTAGGTCATGAAATTTACACGCGGTAGGTTCAGTGCCTATGTGTGTTGGTTGGTTATTCCACTCGATTATAGTGCTTGGTATAAAAGACTGCTTGCATCAGGCTTTGACAGGCGCAAAAGAGATGGGTTGGGCGTTGTGATTTTGTAGCGCAATAAGCAGGCATTGTACCCAGGTTGACCTTGCAATTTAGTTGGGCGGATGCACAGCTTGTATTGTAAAGGGGTGCGAGGGTGCATTGTGTGCAGAGCCATTGCTGCCGTTGACACCAGTGATGAAGGTGATATCATAGAAGAACACCCAAACAGCTATCACCGTAAAAGCTTAAACTGAGTCTGAGGAGCATGCTGTGAACTATGGAAAGGAAAACGATAGGGGTAACGTTAAAGGACAGAAGGCAGGTAGGCTGTGGGAAAAAAAAAAAAAGCATAGCCTAGCTGGTATCTTTGTTTAGTTTAGCCTTGCGAAAAGGACTTAGGACTGCGACAGCAGTTGCACAGAATGTAGAACCTGCTGTCTGTCAGGAAAGCAGAATGGATACCAGGGGAAGAGGAACATTGCCAGGGGTAGCAGCAAGGGAAGTGAATAGGTGAGATGTTGAAATATGTGGAGTTAAAAAGCAGGTATATTTCTTGCAAGACATTGGCCATTCAAAGACCACTGGTGCAGGGAGAGCGTAGGCTCTGAAAAAATGGAATGTGCAGGTCACTCTGAGTAGGCGCCCTCGTTGGTCATAGCGAGAAAAGTAAAATGAAGAATGTATGGGTGAAGATCACTGTGAGAGAGTTTTTCGTGCAGTGGGGTGAGCCTGGCTAGTAAGGATGATTACGATGAAGCGAAGGGCCCGCTTGTACCTTGCTTAACATATGCTCATATAAATGACATGGACATGGACATCAAATGGACTGATTGCTTAGTTGGATGTTGAATACTTGGAAAACTGTTCACATTCAGCTAATGTGTTCTCACTTGTCTAAGGTATTGAAACCGAGAGAAAAAAAGCTTGGTCTTGGGACGGCGTATATCCATGGCTTGAAAAGTGCCACGGGTAACTTCATCATTATTCTGGATGCTGATCTTTCTCATCATGTAAGTCAACAGAGTTCTTTTTTCTCGTGATTAGCTGTGAATGTAACACTGTCTGCGGTAAATGGCCTCAGTGTTTGCACCATTATCATAGTGTGATGTAACCTAAAGCTGTGCGTGCACCTGCAGGCTCTTGAGAATAGATCCAAATTCATTATACGGCACACGGTGGTTACAGAGTGTTCCCTGCAATATGCCATCTGTGGTCATGCGATCTAGCTCATGAGCACCACTTGGGCCAGCATGTAGGTGCTTGGGAGGGTACGCCCTTGTCTTTCTGTAGCCATGTGACGTAGGCAGACTGGGCAGAGAGTGCAAAGGCAGGGAGATGTGCAGTCGAATTAATGTTGTGATGATCTTAGCACCAGGAGATGGCAGAAAGTCTTGGGAGTTTTTTTCATCATCCACCCTCCCGTGGCATACATTTGAGTGTAAGCCTTTTCAAGCAGTAGACACCAATTTTTGTTTTATTTTTGTTTTCGTGTAAATGGGGCATAATACACCAGTAAATGTGGATCACTATATAGAATTGGCCTGCACCTGGGAAATAATATGTAACTGAATTTCTCCTCCAATGTAGTTTGTTTTGGTTTCAGCACCCCAAACAGGCGACTGATACATAAAGTAGATTTGAGATCATGTGAGGATTACAAGAACCGCATTGCTTATTTGTTTATTGTGCCCGAACCACAGCAGCCATGGTTATGGCGCACAAACAAATACGTACCAATCATATATCCATGGAAAGGTGGAATGCATCAGTGGAGAACTCAAGGATAACAGCATGGCCACTATTAGCGTTAACTGAACTATAAAGTAAAATATGCATGGGTTTGTACAACAGAGTGTTTTCACCAAGAGGCCATTCTGGTGCCGCAGCCGTTTTGATGGCGTATTAAACAGATTTATTCTGGCATATGAGAGCATTCAGTTAGACTTTGTAGACATCTATAAAAGAAGATTGATCCACATTTTCTTTCCAGTTGACAAATCTTTGAGGTTGCACTATCTGAGCATTCTGGTATAGACCTTTTCAGGGCCCTCGAGGCGTCCAGTTTTTAGGGCTATGGGGAGAACGTGGGGTGCTTAATTCTCAACTCTTTTTCTGTTCTGCGAGCACAGCTCAGTATCCAGTATGGCGGCGCCCATCGACCTCTTTTTGAAAAGGTCTATTCTTGTGGTAAAATTGACGACCAAAGTACCTATCATAATACATGTGAAGAAAACGATGCTGCAACATTTTAAATTCTAGCTTTAGTTACAGTGCCAGTAAGTTTCAAACAACGGATGGAAAAACAAAAGCATAATAGCTCTTTGTTTATTGAAGTCATTCTGGCTTCTGGGGCAGGCTAGCACAAAACCACGATTTTGTTCTGGGCTAGTTGGCTCATTGCTATCAACAAATTAACAAATTAATGAGTGAAGGAACGAGGACACGAGAAAACACACAGCACAGGGCGTGTGCTGACTCTCGACTAAAGGTAAAACTCTAGTAGGCCTATAAACCTATCTTGGCCTACTCTGGTTATTTTCTGGAAGCTGATGGCGCCAGTCTCGTTAACTCTTTGCAGCAGAGGTTTGAACAGGCCTTTATGAGAAATAGACCAGGAAAGATCCTCGGCATCAAGCAAAAATACAGTCGCAGCCCCTTGCAATCCTTTGCGCAGTTACAACCACTTCTAACAAGATGCATACTTGAAACAGGTCAGCTCCCGCCATACAGTTCAGACTGTCATGCAAAAATGCCCTAGATGCTTCTGCAAAGTGCATTTTTCAGAAACTTAGTTTCTTAGTCTTTCTTAGTCTTTCTTAGTCTTTCTTAGTTTTCAGAAACTTAGTTTCTTAGTCTTTCTTAGTCTTTCTTAGTTTTCAGAAACGTAGCTTCTGAAAAAGGCATTTTGCAGAAGCACCTAGGGCATTTTCTACATGACAGTCTGAACTGTATGGCGGGAGCTGACCTGACTCATCTAAAGTATGTAGCTCGTTAGAAGTGGTGATAACCTGCGCCAAGGATTGCAATGAACTGCGGCGACATTTTCGCTTGATGTCAAGGACCTTTTCTACTCTATTCCTCATAAAGGCCTGTTCAAAGCTTTGTTGTAAAGGGTTGATGAAATTGGTTCCATTAGCATCTAGAATGCAGCCATAATAGGCCAAGATAAGTTTATAGGCATACTCCAGTTTTACCTTCAGTCAACAGTCAGCGCCCGTCCTGTGCGTTTTCTCACGTTCTCGTTCCTTCACACTGAATTAATCTGTTGCTAGCACAAAAGCTGCGCCAAAATCAAGCAAATCAGAGATTTGTATTCGGTTGTGTGTATGAGTCATGAGACCTCAATTCTATTGACTACTTGTGATGTCACAGCCTCCGTATAACTTTTGAAACCGAAATGAAAATTATGTTGGAAAAGAAATTCAGTTAATTATTTTTCAGGCATTGGGGAATTCCACGTGGGGATAAGTGTTTACGATCATATTGCGAATTAATCCAAAGAAAGAGTGCATAGCAAGAATTTGGTGCCTCCAGCACTTTCAGGTTGAATACTTTGATACGAAAACATTGCTGCTAGAGGAATTCATAATGTGCTACTTGAGAGAGCAGTGCACTCAGCCTTATCGGAAACTGGAAATTTACTTTATACATACTGTAGTGTGCCCAGTTGTGAAGAGGTTTAGCAGACATTCAATTCATCTGGAGCTGTAGCAATGTTCAGGGATGGTTGGCACTCGTAGCTAGCATATTTTTTAGCACTCGTCTCAGGGTTATTACAGAATTAGCTTATTGCTTTATGTGCCATTTCAATGGTGAAGTTGCATGAAATAATCAACATAGTACTTCTTTCTTATTGATCGTCTGTGTACTTGGGTCCTTGAAGAGAATTCACTTTCAGTATTTAAATTTGGCTTGCTGGCAAGAAATCTTTATTGAATAAGGGTTTCATTGCTACACCCAAAGTGTGCTAACGTTATTGCTGTCTTTGATGTTGAGAGAGTGGTTCGATTTATGGGGTTCAACGTCCCAAAGCGACTCAGGCTATGAGGGACGCCGTAGTGGAGGGCTCCGGAAATTTCGACCACCTGGGGTTTTTTAACGTGCATCGAGACTGTTATCGACCATATATTTGTGTTTGTCGGGGTTGAGAATTTCAGAGATAGCAGGAAAAAAATGTGGCATTTGGCTTATTTGTTACTCATAAAAGATGTTAGTAAATTGGAAGAAAAATCTACTTGAAATACGTTGCTTACGGTAAAATGTCATTATCTCATTTTGACTGTATGAGTTGTCACCCATTGAATGAAATACATTCGCACAAAGATCTCATTATTATACTTGCACTTTAACAGGTGTGCTGCTTTCGGTCATCTGTCTGTGCTTTGCACTTGTAAACTCTGAAACAAACGATTCTCTGTAGCTGGTTTTCCTTACACACTCGTTAGTAGACAGTCTAATAATTTGCAGAGCCAACACGCCGAGTGCCTACAGCGCAGTATGCAGTCCCATTTGCTTCCTAACTTAATAATTGGAGGACACCTTATCAAAGCATCTTATCATCTTATCAATGTAATTGCAGAAAAGCTTACTCTGTGGCTCATTCATTAATCACCTGCCTTGAAACAAGCTAATTCAGACCTCAGCCTACTCACTTGACACTATCAGCCCCGAATATTGTGTCTAGATTACTAGATTACTTTTCTCAGACATACAGATTTCATGAAAAACTGGGCTCTGCTATGAGAAACAGTGGCGTAAATGTGATTGCCATGAGTGTTTTTGCGTTACTGCTGATCACAACATTGTGAGAAGCAAACATTTGCTGCATCTCATAAGTTGCTTTCAATAAATATCCAACTGAAAACTTGATGAAACAGCATGATCTAAGGCTTAGAGTAGCCTTTTTGGAGTAACCTAGAAGTAGTATATTTTATTAACACTGACACTGAAGCCTAGGTTGAAGATAGTAAAATGCTCTGGCTAGCTGCTTACATATTGTGGTATTGTGTTCAATCTGTTATTCTGAGGCTGTGTCGGAAAGAAAAATAATGAATACCTTTTGTAAAAATGGGCACTGCACGTGCTAATTCACATTTCATGCTTTCTTTTTCCAGCCCAAGTTTATTCCAAAGTTCATCGAGTAAGTCTACTTATATTTCTTTATCAGTCTACTTTTACCTTCTCTCGTATGATTTTACTCTCAGCTTTAGCATTGATACAGTTAGGCTTCCTGGCCGCCACGGTGGCTCAGTGGTTATGGCGCTTGGCTGCTGACCCGAAAGACGCGGGTTCAATTCCGGCCGCTGCGGTTGTGTTTCGATGGAGGCGAAATGCAAGAGGCGCCCGTGTGCTGTGCGATGTCAGTGCACGTTAAAGATCTCCAGGTGGTCGAAATTTCCGGAGCCCTTCACTGTGGCATCCCTCATAGCCCGAGTCACTTTGGGACGTTAAACTCCAATAAACCCGAACTACTTTTGCTTGACTTTTTGCATTTTTCACTGTAAAAGGGGAAGTCGACTTAGTGTGAACCTTGGATATATCGAATGGGATCCCCATGATCGTCAGGCTCGTTATAAGTGGGCTCGACTGTACCTCACTTCTAGATGATTGGGGGCCATATATTGGTAACCATTCTTTTGTCCTCCTGGGGTGGTATTCTCCCGGTGTCGCCTTTTGCGACATGTCGCATTCGCTCTTCGCTGATTGGCTCGAGCCGCGGTGACGGCGGCGTGACGACACGGACCCGCCTTCCTGCTACGTCATCGTGACGTCGCCCCAATTTACTACGCTTAGTCGAACAACGGAATGCGCTGAAGCGATTCGTGCGGGCGACGGGCTACCGTTAGCGTACGAACGCAATCGGCAGTTGCGGCTTTTGCGCCCTTAGCGTGAAAACATGGCGACGTCCTTTCAAGCGAGAGCCGCCCGCTTCAGCCAATTCAGCAGTCCTTGCGATTCCGGTCGGCATGTTTACCGGCAACTACTGGTGTTGTTACTTTTCGCTATGACTTACCTTGCTTCGACGATAAAGTTTAAGCTGCAATTCAGCCCAGTTTTTGAGATACGCTCTCGATTCTGGAGCGCGCAAGCCTAATGGAACCGCCAGCTACACTGCTACCGTCTGCAACTGCCCGAAACGCAGCCGAAACCTAGCACAACCGTCCGGAACGAAAGAAAAATAGCTTTGGAGCTTTTTCGCGGTGTTTTATAGACTTAAATGAAGTAAAGCGAGTTTATATTAAATTTGCAAATGTTTTTTTGATTATTAGACGTCATGTGATAGCAAATATTCTTGCTATAAAAGATACGAAACTACTGCTGCTAGTGAATCAGCAGTGGTAAATTGTCGCTTCTCGGAGTGAATGAATGCACCGCAGACGAAAATGCCGGCGGCTTTTTCCGTTTCTTCGAGCATCTGTAAGCACTTTTTTAGGCCCCGCCCATATGCGACATGTCGCAAAAGGCGACACCGGCAGAATACCACCCCTGCTATTGGTACTAGATGCAACCATTGCCGTCATGACTGACAGTATGAGCAGTGTAATTCACTGGCTCCACTACTGATGTGACAACCTCGTTGTCAAGCATGGTTTTCCTACCGATGGCGAGGAATTTCATGCATTGACCAGAACCGGAACAAACGGCATCTGGTAAAATATTGGCCAATATGCTAAGATAAATGTTCTCTACAAGGCGGTTTGCACTGCTTTACAGCGTGGCTTGAACACCCAATACCTATGTATCTAATAGCTTGGTGCTTTTCCCTTCTTTTACAAACCCATTTACAAACAACCCATTTCCCTAACAAAAGGCATTGAGTCTCCCTTTCTAAATACGCAGCTAATTAATTCATTCATTGAAGGTGTGTCTAGCCATTGGTAGAACAAGCATAAGAATGAATTTGCTTAAGAAATATTGCAAAATATGGTCCCCGGTAGTGTGGTTGCCTTCTGAGAGCTGCCTCCTGTGGCAAGATGTTGTGACACAGTTGTAAGCTGTCGTTACCAGTTTTGTGGCTCTGATTTGTTTTGTAGAAAACAGAAGGAGGGCGACTATGACGTGGTCTCGGGCACAAGGTACGTCGGTGATGGCGGAGTCTACGGATGGGACATCAAGAGGAAGCTCATAAGGTGACCCTTCTTCTAAATTTTCTTTTGTGGGGTGCTGATGGGATCTGCCTGCAGTGTTCTCTTCTGGCATGTAGAGCATCAAAACAGGGTTCTGAAGATTTGACAGGGCTTTGTTGCCAGTGCCGCCCGAAATAGAATAGCATTTCTAGCACCTTTTTGTTTTAAGTCAGCACAGGCTGTAGGCTGCCATAAATCAAACTGTATTCTGTTTTGTGAGACATAAAGACATGCAGTTGAGTGCCATGGGTGTGAGATATGTCTGTCATAGCATATTGTCTAATGAGTAGTGAATAGAGTCTATTTCTTCTTTGCATGTGCGAAAGAACTAGACCTATGGAACGCTGTGTTAGTGTGCCTTGGTGTGAAGTCAGGCCTACGACATGCAGCATGTGTGTTGTGGGTGACCGCCACTTCAGGTTTAGGAAGCATGAGTGCAAGGTACTTAAAGGGACACTGAGGAGAAATTGAAGTTGGCTTGTATCGACAGAATACCAGCTCCTGATTACAAAAACACCACTCATACTGACAACAAAGCTCTTGTAACGTAGAAAAGAGCAAGAACCAAAATACAGGTATCGCCGCCACAGGCCAAACTCGCAAGTACAAGTGTGATGAGGTCATAGGACAAGACAGTGTTGCTAGAACCAATGGTTCTAGCAACATTAGGACACGAGAACCCATGAATCACTGAGGCGCAGCCAATGCATGCGCAAATCTCCTTGACGTTGCCAGATGGCGCCACGTACCCAGCAGCTACGCGCACGCCTGCAGCATCGGGACTAATCAGCGCCTGCTCACCGGCGGTAGGCGGGCTCCCGCTATTCCGCTAACGGTAACAAGGTGCACGGTATGCTAAAGGTGTCTATTTGCGAGAACTTCGTTGACGACTTCGAGAGCGGGATCCATCGTAACGCTCGCGAAACGCCGGTGCAAACGTAAACGAAGCGACGGTAGCGACGGCCGCAATAGCCGATAGATGCCTTCAACGTGCGGCCGGCGGTAGCTTTCTCTTCGGCTGCTACTAGGCCGCACTGCTGGGCGCCAGAAATCACAGAGTCTGCGTTACATCATGTGCACGTCATGTTTCACGTCACTTAGTCCTGTGTCATCATAAGAGAATCCCAAGTTTGAATCAGAGCGGCGGGAAAAACTTTTTGAACTTCGAATCCAAATTTCTTAGAAATAAATGCATCTTTCGCTGCCGGCCAAGTGGCAACAAAGCCATGAAATGCCGAACTATCGGATTTTGCTTTAAAAAAAATATTAATGGAGCTCTCCTCACTGTTCCTTTAAGGAAAGCAAAGGAGAAAATTCAATGGAAACGCAGGGATCAAATTGGGATGTGATTGCTCAGAATTTCTTTTGAAAGAGATGCTAATTGCGGGCTTGGCACTATCTTTGAAGAAAAAAAGATGAATGTGTCTTTCCTGCTTCATTTAATCAGCCAACCCCCCCACTTCCAAAAAAAAAAGAATACCGTATTTACTCGCATAATAGGCGCAAATAGGCGCACCCCTAGTTTGGTCAAAATCAGATTTGTTTATTTCCGGGCATAATAGGCGCACCCCAAACTTGGCGCTGTGATCAATACTGTATTTACACGATTGCAAGCCGGCGCCTCCCCCGACCCCCCAATCTTTATTTTAACAAAGTTTTTGCCGAACTGACTACTAGTCCTTACTAGTGCTGCTGCCGTCGCAGCTGCTGCGGACCCACAGCGTGTACAACGACATCGCGGGGAACAGCCGCACATAGTTTTCAGGGATGCTCACTTTCAACGTCTGTTTGGAAAGTTTCATCTCCAGCCGGAAACCTTCCCGACTTAGACCCACGAAAAGCTCGGTGATAGGAGTCACATACGATAATTTAGGCACGCCGCAGTCGCAAGTGCCGCGCTTCTCGGCCATGTCAAATTTCTGGCCCGCCGCACGCTTGCCGTGTCCGAGAGCAAACTTCCAGTCGTGTAGCTGTTAAGGTGCTTGCCCGGCTTGCTAAAATAGCAATGCTCGGTGGCAGCACACGAAAGCCACAACTACGATGAACTAATACGCTACCACAGATCCCCGGCCTTTGACAGCCACAAAAGAAACTGGAGCTGGTAATGCTGATGCCAATGTGGATAGCGAAAGCTCGCGGCAGAGGAAAAAGTTGATGATGATGATGAGCTTGGCCTCGGGCGCCGTCCGTGGGCGGCACCTGGAATCTCGTGTGCGCGTGTGTGGCCTTCACGATCAAGTGCCCATTGCTTCCAGCCGGAGCTGATCGCATAGGCCATGACGTGTGCATTTCGAAGGCTACACCCGCGTGGGTTGTGGAAAGTTTGGGTGCGGCCCTTACCCGGATCTTTTTTTTTAAAATATTTCCTTCGGGAAAACAGAGTGCAGCCCGTACACGGGTGCGTTTATGCGGTATGTTCAATTTTGCGAGTCGATTAATTTCCGGAAATTTTACCCCGCGTAATAGGTGCACCCCAAGCTTTGAGCCAGATTTTCTGAAAAAAAAAAAAAAAGTGCGCCTATTATGCTATTCAATATGGTATTCTCACTGTATCTTAATTTTATGTGGCTGTTCATTTGTATGCATGCTTCTCTTTGTGCTTATGGCTTGCTTCTCTTCGGTTACTCTGGGGCTTTCTCTTGAAATCTGTAGAATTGTAAGGCTCCGAATTCTCTGTTTCAGTTTTATATATAATGCATACAAGGTGTACAAGTGACTCAGTGCTGGTTTACTTTAGGCAAACTGTTTTGCAGTGTGTATATTCTACCCATAGCTGCGTACTTTAATGTTCATGTGATAATGGGCACATCGTGGCAATTGCCAAGTTCCATTCATCACACTTAAAGGGACATTGAAGTCAAATAGAAGTTGACGTGGGTCGATGGGGTGCTGTATTGTAATCACAGACAGACTGCTTTCACTGAGAAAGGAGCTTTCATAGGCTAGAAAAGACCAAAAAATCGAAATATAGGTGTTGACATCACTGGCCGATTTCGCAAGTAAAATGCGTGCGTCAACAGCTACTTTTCGGCACTGATCCCTCAGGCTGCGTTACACCGCCGTTTACCAAGGGAGCCCGTTCTTTTCGGTAGAGACGGCGACGAGTTTGAATCGGCGGTGGGAACATTGTTACACCAAATTCGCTCGGCAGTATAAATGCATCTTTTCATGCTGGACAAATGTGAGCATAGCCAGAAAGCGACAAAGAATCAGTTTTTACTGAGAACAATAATTGGATGGAGTTGGAAAAGTGGAAACTGGCCATTGCTGTGCCATGATGCATCAGACCTGATGGATCATCTGCCAGAAGTCGGTCCACAGGTTTATGTGTTGTTGCTAACGACTGGACATTTGAAGTCTCATAAGAACTGCTGGAGAAGGACGTTCATTCAATTGCTCGACATGCAGCCATCTGTTCCAAGATAGTCTATGACAACGGAGCCCTCCTCACGTGTCTTGTCTTTTGGGTGGGCAGGGGAATGCCCTTTGCTGGTGTCTTAGTTCTTTGAGAGCGCATGCATTCCTTGTGAGGTTGTTGCCAGTGGTGCCGTGCGTCGTAGTCCTCTGGTCAGAGGGATGGAAGTCCTGGGTTTACATCAGCACGGGAAAACAGGCGGACCACAGCTCTTTGGTCACATTAATTGGAAAGCTCCAGTCCAAAATGCAATAAATACCCTATGGCCAGCTTTGGAAGGGTAGGAGACAATTATGAGCTATGACATTAGCCATCACCAGTGCCTTGCAACTGCTTTGAACATGACGATAGCGTTAAAGGCCCTGTTCACGAGGAAATACGGTGTCGGCGTTGTGAGTGAAAAATGACGGGCATGGCTCTGGCAGTTAGGGCCCAGAGAGTAGCAACCTATAGGAGGCAGGTGGGCCATCTAGGTTATGTGACATTGTGGCGTCATCGCAACCTGCCCACAGGATAGCGAGCAAACTTCCCACCATGGCAGATGTCAGTGAAATTAATGATTGGTCGCTCGGGAAGGGCAACCTGGGCCGCACAAGGCCTACCGCTCACCTTCCATTCCATATATGGGAATTAACCCATTGCACTATCGCGTCATACCCTTAAGACGGAGCTCAAGTGTTCCCTCCAACATTTTAGCCCCGCCGCGTTGGCTCAGTGGTTATGGTGCTCGGCTGCTGATCCGAAAGACGCGGGTTCGATCCTGGCCGTGGCGGTTGAATTTCTTTGGAGGAGAAAGTCTGGAGGCCCGTGTACTGTGCGATGTCAGTGCACGTTAAAGAACCCCAGGTGGTCGAAATTTCCGGAGCCCTCCACTACGGCGTCCCTCATAGCCTGAGTCGCTTTGGGACGTTAAACCCCATAAACCAAACCAAACCAAACCAAACCCTCCAACTTTTTTCCTTGTCTACTTTCTGACCAACCCTTTATGGTTGAGTGCTACGCATTATAGAGCAGTCCATTGCCTCCAAATTTTGGAGACCGTTAAATTTCCTATAGAGCTCGGGGGAAGTTTTGTGAGAAGTAAAAAGGGCTCTAAATCCACATCGCCATAATTGACATCACGATAAGCCCACTACCAAATGCCTCCTCTGTTTAGGGTTTTAATGCAGATGAGCCAGCAGTTTAAGAAGGAGAATTAGGTAGGCGCATTCATCATGGTTGGGGTTCAATATTTGAGATCAAAGATCTTCATGTTACTAAGGCAAGCAGCAGTGCATGAATGTGATTACCCGGACACAAAAAAGGTGCAGGCAACTTTATGGCTTGGTTTTATGGGGTCTAGCACCCCAAAACAACTCGGGCTATGATGAATACCATAGTGGAAGGCTCCGGGTGATACTGACCAGCTGGGCTTCTTTAAAGGGCAACTGCAGAGGTTTTAGAATTCGATGAGCTTAAAGAGTTCTAAAGTGTGAAATTTGCAGGTAAAGCATGCGAAGTCCTTTTGGGGTAACATGTGAAATGGTGATGCAACCACCAATTAAAATTGTGGCGACCATCAAGCTTTCCCGCAGCGCACAGTGCCAAGTGGAGAGCACATGATGACATCGTCGACGGTACCAGGACATTTGCAATGCATAAAGGCCTGCTTTGAAGGAAGAAAACCAACATCGCCGATGGCAAATCCTGCCTTGCATTGTTTGGCCGTATCCAACGACACATGGCAGGGTGTGGTTGACAGCAGTGAGAATTTGAAATCTTGCAGTCCGTAACTTCAAGCCACGCTCCTCTGGTGCTGTCAGGAGAAACCTATAATCTAATCACTGATTGCATCGTTTTAAGTGGTGGCACAAAAACAAACAAAAAAAACTTGCCATGCTTAATCTACAGCATTTATAGATTTGAATCCTGAAATCTTGCGGAATTCTCAGAGTGGTGCTTTTGGCCTTTAAAGGGACAGCGAGGAGAGCTCTATTGATATATTTTTTAAAGCAAAATCCGATAGTTCGGCATTTCATGGCTTTGTTGCCACTTGGCCGGCAGTGAAAGATGCATTTATTTCTAAGAAATTTGGATTCGAAGTTGAAAAAGTTTTTCCCGCCGCCCTGATTCAAACTTGGCATTCTCTTATGACAACACAGGACTAAGTGACGTGAAACATGACGTGCGCATGACTTACCGCAGACTCTGTGATTTCTGGCGGCCAGCAGTACGGCCTAGCAGCAGTCGAAAAGAAAATTACCGCCGGCCGCACGTTGAAGGCATCTATTGGCTATTGTGGCCGTTGCTACTGTTGCTTCGTTTACGTTTGCACCGGCGTTTTGCCAGCGTTATGATGGATCCCGTTCTCGAAGTCGTCAATGAAGTTCTCGCAAATAGACACCTTTAGCATACCGTGTACCTTGTTACCGTTAGCGGAGTACGGGGGGCCCGCCTACTGCCGGTGAGCATCGCTGATTGGTCCCGATGCTGCAGGCCCTCGTGTAACTGTCGGGTACGTGGCGCCATCTGGCGACCTCAAGGAGATTTGCGCATGCATTGGCTACGCCTCAGTGATTTGTAGCTTCTTGTGTCCCAGTGTCGCTAGAACTATTGGTTCTAGCAACACTGTTTTGTCCTATGACGTCATCCCGCTTGTACTTGCGAGTTTGGCCTGTGGCGGCGATACCTGTATTTTGGTTCTTGCTCTTTTCTACGTTACAAGAGCTTTGTTGTCAGTATGAGTGGTGTTTTTGTAATCAGGAGCTGATATTCTGTCAATACAAGCCAACTTCAATTTCTCCTCAGTATCCCTTTAATGTGAACTGACTATGCACAGTACAAGGGCCTCTAGCATTTCGCCTCCATCGAAATGCAACTGCGGCAGCCTAGATCAAGCCTGTGTTTTTCAGGCCAGCAGCCGAGTACCATAAGCACTAAGCCGCCACTGCGGCACGCAGGCAACTTTCATACATTGTTATACATCAGCGAATCTTTGTACAAGTGCGGCAGAGTGAACTCTGTTGTGCTGCTGCTTCTGGCCGTGCTAGAATTTTTATGTAATCTTTCATTCATGGCGAGCAATCATTAAACCTGAAAGTATGAGGATTGTGATCTGTACACAAGTATGCCTGAACTTGTATGGGAGTGAGGGGAAAAGGAGAATAATAAAAGAAATGTGGATTGCTTGTGCTGATTGCTCAGTCTACTGTGGCTGCTTGAGTGGCTCATTTTTTGCTTGTTTCCTCATCACCAGCCGGGCAGCCAATTTCCTGACGCAGCTCCTTCTGAGGCCAGGTGCGTCCGACTTGACAGGAAGCTTTCGGTGAGGCTTTGAACAATCTACATTGCACTTTAACAGACCTCATGTGATTCTTCCTTCTTCTCGTGTTATGTGATTTTTTCTTTGTCTGTTGTCCTTGCTTATGTCTCTTTCTGAGGTGTATCTGACTATGTGTTTCTCTTATTACTGAACCTGGCTATCTTCCTCTATATCTTGGCAGCTTCCGAAGACCAAGAAATGTGAGGGGAAAAGAAACAGTTGGCATTCTTTTAGCACATTCGAGCTCACTTAAGTAAAATATTTTTGTGTGTGTGGGGGGGGGGGGGGGGGGTCATCTTTTTGTGTGTTTGTGCAAGTGTTCAGGGATTAAAGACTGAGTGTTAAAGTAGGGGGACACATAAACTTAGTAATGCAAAAGGGTTAATAAGCATGGTTTTCCACACAATTGTCCACGCTTGGTAAATAATCTGTGCAATTGAATTTTTCCTCCAGTGTAGTTTAGGTTTCAGTTTCAGCCAGCTGAACAGAGAATATGATGTCATAGCAAGGTATAGGTACTGTGAAGCGCGCAAAAATTATCATATTAATAGTTGCTTGTTCATAAGCTGTCATTTTGGTTCTTGGGGGTGGCTGGCATAAGAAAAGGAAAGCAGGGATTATGTGAGCTCAGCTAGGCAGTGACTGAACAAATTCAGTTGTAAATTTTTCGCTAACTGGAAGCCGTACCCACGTGGTGGTCCACATATTCCAATTTCTTGCATATCATTAAAAAATAAAGAAACCTGGAACCAAACATTTGGTGGCCCTACTCTTTTATGATGCATACTTTTTTGTGAACTTGGTTGTTTCTTGGCGCCTGAGAATTGCTGAAGAAGGTTTGACGTATTGACTTTTCCTTGATTTGTTCTGAGTTGAGACTGTTGGGTGATGGAAGAGAAAGGTGTTACAAACTTGGGTCACAGTCAGGACTTGTTTCACCAAACTGCTTATATTTAGCTATTTATAGCTACCTGGCTAACTATTAGTATTTGTATATCTCATTTTCTGTAGCTGCTTTCCAATTGTTTCAGCACAGTGAGATCTTGCTTTCAAGTTAGCACTTGGCAGTTGCAGTCGAACCTGCATATATTGTATTGAATTCGAAGGCGGTCCTGAAATAGTTCAAAATATCAGTTATTCAGTAGAAAAAAAAAATGGCTGTAGATAAACTGTTTGTAATCTACCAGCATAAATACATTGCACCCATGCTAGAAACGCACTTCTTACAGCGATGTGTTGCTAAGCTTAACCTGCTTTGCATCGACGGGGCAACGGACAGTACTTTGGAATTAGCCACAACCTATCGTAAGGTGTCTGATCCTGTTACCAGCACACTATAACTAAAATAATCTCATTTATAACTAAGTTACAGGTGGTTTCCGCAATGTCTTTGTCAACGAAGCAAGCTAGGCGAGGGCTGCAGCTAGGCTTTAGTTGATTGGCTTCACCGCATGACTGTGATGTGACGTGGAAAATGAGTTTAAGAGGCAGGAGGCCACACTCTAGCACACCCCATGTTCTCCTCGTCACTTGGTCCAACCTTTTTCTGCGCACGAAAAGTCATCGTGGAGCGCTGTTAGGAGAAGTTCCACTTGCAGGCGTATGGCGAGGCATTCGAGATAGAGAATGTTCCGTGATGGTGAGTTTGATAAATGAGGAATATAGTGCTGTAATTTTGCATGGGAAATTTTTAGAGGATGTTCTGGCTGCTCAATATGAACAGAAATTCAGTAATATGGGTTTGATATATTCAGGGCTCGGTTGTATAGCATTTTTTGTACTTTATCTTCACTGAAGTGAATTTCAGCTCTACCAACATTACAGTGCAGTAAATACATTCATAGTACCACCCTTGGAAGAGCAACATTTTCACCATTTCATTTTAATGGATTATTGTTGTGCAGAAAGCTGTCATTGAGTTATGGCTACAGATAGATCTTGGTATTTCGCGTGATCGACAGCCCTATCGAGAATATGCTAAAATATACAGCAGGCTTTAGTTTAATACTTGGTCATTAAGGGACTGCTTTCAAGGCAGTTATGTCAGCATTCTGCTGCATTATACTACATTTGAGTGTTCTTGCATAGTTGTGGGAAATAATGATTGCATTAGGCTTGCAATTGTTCAGATTTGATCCTGCAAACTTCTGGTTCGTTGGCACAAGTTCTGTAACTTTTGTTGCTCGTGACGTTTCCAGCGTGCTTTGAGCTTTAGTTTTATTCACAGTAGTATTACCACTTATTTTGAACATACATTTCCAGTCACGGTGGTTCTGCCTGAAGAAACTGACTTCTGCTATAGCAGGTGACTGAGCATAATAGCAAGAGTGGTGTGAAATATTTATCACCAGACTGGCTGTAGGCTGCTCTCATTCACTGAAGTATCATTATGGGCATCCGTTTATAGGTCAGTTGTCGTATAGGTCGTTTGGAAAGGCCAGTACAAGATTTCCGCTCAGCTTCAAGAGATTTGGAACAGTAGCTGCGCATTATGAGCCACGTTTCATGGCCCAGAAGCAAACCTCGTGGGCTGTATATTTTTGACAAAAAAAGACTGCTCATACCTTTCTGCACAGTGAGTTCTTATTTTGAGCACAGTTAGTGCTGTTTTTGCATGTTACATTACCATTCAAGTGCTTGTGCAGAAATGAGTCTGAGGTGTTGAGATAAGAAGGAGGTCTGAAAGAATGGTGTAGCATAGTCCAGAGAATGTGCTTTGCTTTGTTGTACGGTCACGTGCAGGTGAGTAGCACTTGTCCGCACGTTATTGTTACCACCAGTGATGTTGCTCGTAATCTGTTCACACACAGGCAGTCGGAGATGAAGGCACTTCGTCTAGCTTATCTTCAAAATGCACTTTTCATTTGTGGCCTTGCGCAGTCATGTGGGCTACATGAACAATGTTCCTTGCATGCAGCTGAATTTTTGTCAGATTTCGTATGGAGGCTTTTTGAGAAATGGCAGTTAGCGATTGCTCTTTTGCTTCGAAAGGGAGTGCCACTGTTAGTACGTATTATTTGAGTAACATGCACAGATTTTTGCCAGTCTTTGTAGTGATCGCTCATGGGTTGCCCAGCATTCTACTTGGTGCTTTTTTGTTTTTTGTTCAATCCTTGCCTTCTCACATAGGTTATGATGCATTACTATATATAAAAATGAAATTTTGCCAGTGGCCAGTTTCAGTGCGCAAAGAATGTTCACAACCATGTTCACAACCATGTTCACAACCATGTTCACAATCATGTTCACAACCATGTGTGCAACAAAGAAGGGGCAGAAAATGCATAACGTCATTGTAGCTGGACAAGCAGTGTAGAAGGTACGCATGCGCTGCACAAGACCTTCCATTCCAGCCTGCTATAGCAGGTGTCGAGACGAGGGAAAAAAACCTTGGCTGTGAACAAGCAGCAGCTGTGTCAAGAGAGCTCCAAGTCCTGTGTACATGCTCAGAACCATTTGAAGAAAACTGCTTCCTTCTTTCCTTTGCTTACCCTATTTACTTGAATCTGAGCTGGGCGCGATTTTATGCAGACACCCGAAAGTTGAAGGCCAAAGAAAAAAAACTTTCTTCAAATCTAAGCTGGCCAAGAAATGGTTGAGAACAACAGAAGGGATAGCATGTAGACGGCATTTATTTCCACGAACCTGCTTCTGCTCACTCGTCCTTCCTTGTCTTTGCTGGCCTCCTTATCACTTTCTTCTTCGTACAGTGCACAATCTTCTGTACCATCTAGTGCATTAGAAATTCTGCACTTTCGGAGCAAGCACGCAGCCAAGCTTTCCGGGATGCTGCAGTGATCCAGCTACCATAAAAACTGGAATATAGGTCGGACTGGAATATAGGTCGACCCCCAACAAATCAATTCTAAAAATGAAAGAAAACTTTTTCAACGGCACAAGTACCAAAAGACACCCTTACCTTGAAACCAATGTGACTCAACCGGCTGCAGAATGGTGACAGTACTAGTTATTTTCATTTGGATGCTGCTCGTACGTACACCCGGCCAATTCTTTAACGCCGCTGAGCGGCGAAACAAGCGAGATATGCACAAGTGTACACATGCGCTTACTCTCGCTTCTTTCGCCGCTCCGTGATAAGGTGCTGACAAACACGCGAGGCAGTGGTCGCGCGATACTGTTGAAGAATTGGCTGGGTTTGCAGTTCACAGAAGGGCACGAAGTGCGCAAGCGTTACTGCGAGTCATCAGAGTCGTCTGAATTCGAGTCGGATGACAATTGCTTCTCGCTGCCCACGTCCCATAGATCATCATCCTCTGTGCTGTCTAGCGCATTGCTTATGTTGCATTTTCTAAAAGACTTGCGTACCATCCCTGCGGGGAGAGATTTCCACGCCGACAACACCCAGCCACAAACCAAAATAACTTTGTGACAACGGAAACGCAAATTGGCGGTGCCACAACGTTGCCATACCGTGCTGCTGCTGATGGCGATGGTGATGGAGGCTGTTGACTTCAGCCGCCCATTGTTGCAAGACTTCCGTAGTTTTTCCACTATTGATTGGTATATAAGACGGGGGTCGACTTTTTGCCATGGTTTTTTGAAAAAAAAGTTCAACCTATATTCCGGTTTTTACAGTAGCTACAACTTCTGGCAACGTGCACTTGATGCAGCCTGTTGGAGTTAGCTCGCACGTTTCACTGGTACCGTGGAGTGCCGCGTTGTCTTGCCAGCTCTCTCACTGTAGTGTTTCTGTCATCACTGAAAGTGCCGCTGACCTCCGCGATTTCGCGAGCTCTGCCAGTGCTGATTCCACTTCGGGATGGCGGCCTTTCTTCAAGCTCGTGAAGACCCTTCTCATTGCTGTGCCAGCAAAAAGTTCGTCAAGCTGCCCCCTTCAATGGCAAAATTCATTTCATCCGCGCCGAAGTCCCAACTGGCTTGCAGGTTTAAAGACTTCTCTGCAGCGAGCACAACTTTTCGGTTCAAGGCGGCACTATAATTGTACCGTCTGCTTGGTGCTGCGATGTTTGTGAAAAATCTCATGTGAAAAACTTGCACTGCTATGGAATGTGCCCACGCCATCACGTGAAGAAAAAATGAGGGCAAAATGGCAGCCAATGCTCATGTCTGCTTTTATTGGCATTAGCTACAGTGTCTTCTGTTGGAATTTCGAGGAGGGGGGCACCTGCGTGCTGCTTTTTTTTTTTTTTTTTGAATTGTCATCATATTTTATGAATATAACGACAAAATCCTCGTATCTAAGCTGATTTAAGAGTTCATATCTTGTGTTTCTGTAAAAACTAGCGGCCTAGATTCAGATAAACACAGTATGTATATGTTAATTATTAAGGCGGAAGCCTTTAATGCCTCATCGTTGTAAGCAGGAGTTGTCGACAGAAATGTCACGCTTTTCAGTTGGTTGAAGCGGTCATGACGTCACAGTGCGCGAATTTCAAACGGGGCCAGCTGTACTTTGGCTAGTAACCATGCAACCAATTAAAGGGATCGCATAGTGATGCTCCAAGTAGTGATGCTCCAAGTAAGTGGGACTGAGGTTAGTTAATTGCTTAACTACCCAATTAGCCTGATTAACCTTTCTAGTCAGGCCAGATAAATAAATAAAACCGAGTGGGAAATTGGTTGAGCTCGGGAATCGAACCCCGGTCTCCAGAGTGCGAGACGAGCATGCTAACCACTCTGCCATGCCAGCTGGACGGTTTGGAATGAACATAGGTGCGTCTAGTGAATATGGTGTCTTCGCTCACTCCCATCTTCCTCCCCTCCCATTACAGGGAGGTTCAGGTGTCCACCGAGATACAAGAGAAAGATACATTTCCTTTCCTCAAAAACCAGTTTACCGATGAGCAAGGCGTAGAACCGAAAGGGCGATGGCGTTCTGTTGGGCGCCCTGGCAGCGTTGCAAGACGCTGTCGCATTCCACTCTTAGAGGCGAAGCTTAACATCTTAACCACACATCAGTGATGCAAGCAGCAACACTGCGTTCAGGGCTTTCGCCTCACCGCACTTTAGGTCAACAAAGTGCCCCTCTGAATTATTGGTTGATCTTCTTTTTGTTTTTCTTATCTGTGCTGTAAACTGCAGGTTGTACAAGAAGGATGTGCTACAGAAGCTAGTGGACAGCTGCACTTCCAAAGGCTACGTCTTCCAGATGGAGATGATTGCACGGGCCAGGCAGTTTGGGTGCTCCATAGGCGAGGTGAGTGCTGTCGATCATGCTGCCAGCAGCTTGATTGTTTGACTGCATCATTTTTTTACTTGGTTGTTTCAGGAGTTGCACCCTCCTTGACGAATTCACTTGAACGAATGCCATATAGGGGAGCTGTAGCAGAGCTCAGTGTGTGATATGCGTGATGAATTCTTACTGCAGGAAACCTATCAAAACTAGCAACTCAAGGTGCAGGAGAGTATTGAACATGTTTGGTGCCCTGTCAGCATTTGTTTAAAGGGACTGAAAACTAAATCTTAAGGCCCAGTTTTTTTTCCAGTCCAAACAAAACTTAGTGTTCGAGATTCCAGATTCCTCAACAGTTTTGTTAAGAACAGTGTAGAACATTCGTACTCAGAATCCTTTTTTTTTGTATCCCAGTGTGTGGTAGCGTTTGCACACTGACAAAAGTGATGAACTAAAAACTTAATGTAGTCCCAGCCACCAGACAGTATTTAGACAGTTTTATTATAGCATACATTTGAGACTCCACACCCAAAGCTGTTACAGCACAGTTATCCCCATCAACCACAGTTGTTGACCTTGGTTACTGCTTCAGCCAAGAACTGCAATGCACTGTGGCGCCATCTAGCTGAAAAGGCTCAAAGCACTTCATTGGTGGCATGACGGGATTGTTACTTTTCATCGAAGGCTGCACTACAGACAGCATTAACAAAGCAGCTCCCAACCCAACGAAGAATCTTCTGGAGTCCCTGACTTTGAGGGTGTAAAAATAAAATAAGTATTGCTGCGACTGGGTTTCGAACCCGCGGTGGCGCGGACAGATCAGCTTCACTGGCTACTACTGCATGAGAGCACTATGCAACCGCCGCTGCCAATCACGCCTCATGTTAAACTGCAACACACTCTCGCGCTGCCTGCATTGCACATCGTCGTCTTCATCAGCTTCTACCTAAATCAGCTTAACCTCGATGATAGCTTAACCGATAGCTTAACCTTAGTCTGCCAGATGTGCCGACGACCCAGCAAAGCAGAACGATGAGCCAACCAGGCTAAACACATGCATTCGCACTTCTACTTGGCTTAACCACGTTAAGCCCCTACCACTTTTTATTCCGTACATGTTGCTCCGTGATTCCTATCATTGCCCATTTTTGGTTTATTGCATGGTCGCTCGCAGCTTGTCTCTTATTTCGGTAGCGCAAAGCCAGCACATGAGCACTGAACAAAAAATTTCAAAATTTCCTTGCACTCGCCAGTGCCTCCATTTTCACAGCGGTAAAGAGTGCAAATAAAATGGCTTATGTAGCAAGAGTCTTCGCAGCTGGCTTTGCCACTTTCAAAAAATGTAGCAAAAAAAATAAATATGAGATAGCATTATCAAATTGCCGGTGCATTCGTCATGTGATCGCTTTTGTAGCGTGCACTCCGTTTCTTCAAATGCCGCCATAACGCCTTGTTTTGCAGCATTAGTGAGATTGCAGTATTTCTCTCGAGGTAAGAGCCAGCCATGAGCAGTCTTATGCACTTCGATGAAAGCAAGGACTCGGCCGAGACAGGCGCAACCCAGACGTAAAAACACGTTAGTGACCACTGTGCTAGATCTCCCAGAGTGATATTGCAGGCATGTTATGGTGAAAATGAATGCGTAGGCTGGACCCATGTACAAAAATCGCTGTGTTATAAAAATCAATGAGCCCCGCCGCGGTGGCTCAGTGGTTATGGCGCTCGGCTGCTGACCCGAAAGACGCGGGTTCGATCCCGGCCGCGGCGGCTGAATTTCGATGAAGGCGAAATTCTAGAGGCCCGTGTGCTGTGCGATGTCAGTGCACGTTAAAGAACCCCAGGTGGTCGATATTTCCGGAGCCCTTCACTACGGCGTCCCTTTGGGACATTAAACCCCGATAAACCAAACCAAACTAAACCATAAAAATCAATGAGAGGAAGTAAGCGCGTTGTTTTTTTGAAACCTGCTGCTAGTAAGGTTTACTAGCGGCCACCGTCAATTGCACAGGGTTTTCAGTGTCTCAATGTTGAAGTCAAGCATTCAGGTGATAACCAGTAAAGTATCATCCATGCTAAGCCCAAATACCAAGCGAATGTGAGCCTGCTGGCCAGAAAATAGCTGCTGCACCACTAGCAGCGCGCGCTCTCTCTATATGAAAGTTTGGCCAGGGTTTTTGGACCAGAAAAAAACAATCATTGCCGGAATATGCTATTTGCTTATTTACATGTTTTTTGTTTGTATATTTGTTGTTATATACAAGTGTGTGAGCTTGAAAATGTGATATAGTCAGACCAGGTAGTATAAAAATCAGACGAAATGTGAACAGGAGAATTGAAACGCAAACTGCACGACTAGAATATAATAAATAGGCAGGCAGAAGACTAGAGTGGTTGACATTCACATCAAAGGTGCAGAGACTGCTGTTTGGAAGTAACGTGTAGATGCGTGTAAGGGCCGCACCCGTCTATGGGCCGCACCCCGTTTTTCCGAAGGAAATGTTTAAAAAAAATAAATCCGTGTAAGGGCTGCACCTGAACTTTCCATGAACCCGGCGGGAATAGCCTTCTAAATGCACGCACCGTGGCCTCCGCGATCGGCTCCGGCTGCGAACAACGGTGCTCTCGATCGCGTAGCGCTTGATCGCGGGGGCCAAGCACGCGCACAAGAGCTTTCAAAAACCGTCCATGGATGGCGCCCGAGGCGGCGGCCATCATCATCATCATCGTCAATTTTTTGCTATCCCACATCGGCATCAGTATCGCCAGCTCCAGCCCTTTACGGCGTGTTAGCGTGCCCACCGTAGTTGTTGTGGCTTTCGCGTGTTGCTGCCGAGTAATGCAGTTTTAGCACGATGGGCAAGCACCTTATCAGCTACACGGCTGGGAGTTAGCTCTCGAACGCGGCAAGCGTGCGGTGGACAGGGAATTTGACGTGGCCGAGAAGTGTGTCCGATGATCGTGCAGGCTCTCTAACACGGCAAGCGTGCGGCGGACAGGGAATTCGACGTGGCCGACAAGTGCGTCCGATGATCGCGAAATCAAAAGGGTGCACTGAAAAACACAAGCTGCAAAAAGTGCGCTTTCCAAGGCGAGCTGTGTGAGTTTCCCGAATCGGAAGAAGAGCTGCTCTGCTATGTGATGGAAATGCGGAACAACGGCTACGCGTTGATAGCAGACATGCTGCGCGGCTTCTTTGGGATGAGCGTGCACCAGAGCTCAGCACCAGCTCAGAGTCGAAATACTCCGCGAGTGACGATTGAACGTAGAATAAATGCTGCTCATTCCGTGATTGGTGTGTTTTTGCTTTAAAAAAAATTTTTTTTTCGTACATTGCGTGTATAGGCCGCACCCTGAAAATTGGCCCCCAAACTGGAAAGAAAGTGCGGCCCTTACACGCGTTTATACGGTAATGGGCCATGCATGTATTTTCTCTCGAGCCGCTGAGATTTTTTATTCTTTGTGCTCTGATTTCAATTGTTTTGTTCACGTTTCATTTGATGCTGGTGGTACTTTACTATGACAGTCATTTCGGAAGATTAATGACTAGCTTTAATCCTTGTACATAGAATGTATTTTTGTTAATATGAGCTGCAGGTTTGGAAATTTTGGAAATTTTCATGCTTGTTCAAGCAAAATCGAGTTCTAACTGCAAGGCATCTCTTTCGATGGTTCCTGGCATTCACCACGAATCATAACATTGTAAGCACGTCATTCACACACGATCATGCACTGCTATTGGCAGTATTGCCTAGAGTACGTTCATAATTATGCAATCTGGGAGGTAATTGGCACAAATTGGAGAAAAGAGAAGGCTGAATAAAAAACAAAATGGATTGGTTAAGTGTGTGGAACAGACTGTAGTTGATATCAGAAAAGCCGCACTACATATTTATGTCTTTGAAGAAAGCACTGCTGAAATTTCTGAAGGCAATCTAGATGACAAAGGCTCTTGTGTGATTCAGGTCTTTCGATTGAGACCTTAAATTTTGTGCGTTCAGTGGTAAGAAGAAAATTAGAATGGGAACAGCAGTGACACAAATCAGTCATGAATGAACATTACAAAATATGTAACGCGTGTATCTCATTTAGTTGCACTAACCTCTTTGCGTGAAACTTGTCTCATTAGGCTGTGGTGGCTTACCCAATGTCCAGATGTTGTACACACGAAGATGTATTTGCTTAATCCAGCTTTCATCATAAGGCAGACAGCGTTTCTACCTTGAACATTTGTTGTCACTGTTTAACTTGCTATAATACTGTGGACAAGTCTTTGTCCCACCACAAACATAAATGTTCATATGCGTGTCTGGTGACTTCCTGATGGAATTGTCTTAATAATTTTGTATCTGACCTGCAGGTTCCCATAAGTTTTGTGGACCGGTTCTACGGGGAATCCAAGATGGGAAGCAACGAGATTGTCCAGTTTGCCAAGGGCCTCCTCTACCTGTTTGCCACAACGTGACCCCAAAATGTGTTTATTATTCCAAGGAGCACATTTGTTGGCATCTCTTTGACGAGCGCATTGTCGTCTGTTTTGTAACTCTACTAATAATTTTCTTGGTGTTGCCATATTTTCCCCTGTGTCATGCAGTTTTGAAATAAAATATATGGTTCAAAAAGTGCTGCATTTTTTCTTGTGCTGTGCATACGGTGGAGAAAAATGCTGAACTGAATAATTACTGAGTAATGCTGATGCTAGGTTCAAGCTGTCACATGATACCTAATAATAACGGTGGCTACACTGCTGCAAGTAATGTATTACTTCACAAAACGGTAATGCATCGTGTCATGTACTGTCAGTGCTTTACAGATAAGTTGGATTTCAGAGCATGTTGGATTGCAGTGCAACACAAAAGCATAAAAATATGAGACAGAAAAAGTGTAAAGTGCAAGTGTAACTGTGAACTCTATACAGCAGATGGTGTGTTGCTACTGTACACCATAACTTGGATACTGGGTGTGAACAAAACAGAGTTTGTAATGTCAGGGACGCTACGTACTAGTTGCTTACATGACTTACTTTTAGCCTTGCTCGCAGTGTATCAAGCACCTCTTGTCCCATGACCTTGTTGCTATGGCAGCTGACCAATTTGCATTGACAAGGATGTGCAGCGTGCACTGCCACATAAGTAGGAGTACGGGTTATTCGTGCTCTCCAGGTTGGGTAGGAGGAAAAGAAAAAAGCAGTAGATGAACAAGGTAGCCTTGGTAGAATGCAAGGGCCTGTTTGGGAGCTCCTATAAGAAGAGCAGAAGAAAGCCACGGTGATGCATCAGTTGCAGGCTTAAGTGGGAATACATTTCTGCACCAGTTGCAACCAGAGTTTTTCAGGCGCATCTGAATATTTTTTGCTGCTTCCACTTTCCAGCTAGCCATGTAATGGACTTTGGAAACCCATGGAATTCATTATTTATTTATTAGTTACCTGCATCGCCCCGCAGGGCATTACAGCAAGGGGGTACAGACTTCATTATCGGTATAAAACAATTATTGCAGTGCATGGAAAAATGCTTCATTAGATGTTATACATACAATGCTCGATGGCAAACTGTTCCAGTCCCGAACAGTTCTAACAAAAAAAGAATAACGCAAGACGTCACCCTTGCAAGAAAATTCCCTGACCTTCAAGCAGTGGTCCAGTCGCTTTGATATATAGTGAGGTGCCTGGATATATTGTTCGCGGTTTATGGCAGTTTTTGAATAATAAATCTCATGGAAAAATTTCAATCTGATGCACCTTCTACAGTCCTTCAACTCTTGGCAGTTAAGTTTTCGTTTGCTTTCCGTCATACTAACTTGCCGATTATAATTACCAAGAACAAATCTAACAGCCCTATTCTGAATTTTCTCTAATTTTCCTACACACTCAGATGTCAACCGTGACACAGTTGTCATTATTAAAAGTGCCACCTCTGAACAATAATAAAACGGCACTTTTTGCTTGTCTCTGGGATGAACAAAGTAGTGGCAGTGATACCTTGGCTAAATCATTGGCCTAATTAATCTGCTTCGTTATGGTCAAGGTGGCAAAGAGATATGAAGGCACCAGATTTTTTGTTTTATCTTTGAAAAGGTGCATGAAACATTAACAAGCATGGGTCACCTATGGAATTTGCCTGCACGAGGAAAATAATTTACAATTAAAAAAAATTTTTTAAGGTAAGGAAAGACACTGTAATTGTCTCACTACTCGATGGACACCTCAGCCATGCCTTGGGGAGAGGGAGAAAGTGGGAATGAAAAAGGGAAGACTGAAAGAGGGTGATAATGGAGGACTCCAGGTTAATTTTGTTCACCTGGGGATCTGTAGTTTCTTCCTTAGTCTAATTTTGGTTTCAGCTGAACGTTGTTGATGATGTCACAGGTAAGGTCGGGGCACGTGGGGCATAGGAAAATTGATCCCACACTTTGATGCAAAACTTTATTAGTGGTTTTTGAGGAAAGGAAATCACACAGAGGAGAAATTGAAGTTTGCTTTTATCCATAGAATACCAGCTCCTAATAAACACAAAAACACCACTCCCTCTGAAAACAAAGCTCTTAAATACAGGTATTGTCACCACAGGCGAATCTCGCAGGTACAAGCATGATGATGAAATGGGGGAAAAGGCGCCACAGATCTCTGAGGCTTACAAACATGCCTGAAGGTTACGTGTTTGATCGATATTGAGGTGTATAAGTTTTGTTTTGAAACCATCAGTGCACTTTTATCACACGAGGAAAACGAAAAAAAAAGACAAACTAAATGTTGGAAGTCTAAGAAAACCTGCAATTAGTGGTGGCCAGCTGAGTTTCGGTATTTTGGGGTGCTTCACGGCTATACGTTCTGCTTGCTTGCATGGTTTTGTTATGCGCCTCGATTTACAAGGGCGGAGCAGCAGAGGACCTCCAAGTGCCTAAGTGCTCCTCGGAAGAAGTTCGTGCAATGGCACGCAAGTGCGACAGCTGTGTATAGCCAATGTTCAGCGCGCCTCCACATTAGCAAACACACTGCTCGGCGTGTTCGCTTCAACGTAAAGACGCTGGGCTCCATAACCAGCCTTACGAAGACTATTATTAAGAATTTAAATATGCCCGCACGTACCAGTCACTACACATCAGTTGTTACGGTGGCTTAGCGGTGACAGCGATGCTGCCGACTACTTGGTGCTAGGACTTTCTTGCTGGACCCGCTGCCTCAGCCCTCAAAAACATCGCGTGCTGTGTGGGTTGAGATCGCTGAATGCAGGCCGCAGTTCTTCGCGAAAACTTCGTTGTCGGAATCGGGGTCCATCGTAACATTCGCGCAAATGTAAACGAAGCGACGACAGCTGATAGTTAGGCCTTCAACGCCCGGCCGGCACTATAGCATTCATTTCGGCTGCTGCTAGGCGGGAGCGCAGCGCTCGCTGCTAGCAATCCCGGAGTCATCGTTTTCGTTCCTGCCGCTTTTCGTCACTCTCCTCCTATTTCGTCATTAGAGAGTCCTGAGCGGCAGGAAAATGTTTTATACTGCGAATACAAATCTCTTGAACTTCGCAAAGCGCAATTAAAAGACAGGGACATAGAAGAAGAAGCACACAAGACAAACGCTTGCCAACTCGCCTAACTTTCTGCGTTGCTTACAAATCTCTTACAGAATAAATGCACCTTTTGCTGCCAGACAAGCAGCAAAAAAGCCACAAAATGCTGGACTCTCGGATTTTACTAATAAAAAATGTTTTGATGGCGTTGTCGTCAGTGTCCCTTTAATTTCTCACTTCTTGGTTTACACCTCACTGTGAGGGAAGGGTAATGAAAGGGGAAGAAAGATGCCATGTGTGCCATTTTCATATGGTGAAGAAGAAGAAGATATAGTGGTGGGGCGCTGCCATTCAGCCCGAGGACATCATCATCATCTTTCTCCCGTCTGCGCATTCTGTGGTGAACAAGAATCAATAGACCATTTTTTGTTGTTTTGTCGACGCTTCATCATGTTGAGACGTCGATATTTAGAGCAACCACTGCAACAGCTTGGCCTCAGTTTGAGCAGCCCGATCATTTTGTCATTTGGGGCCACCATTCTCGGTTACAGCCACAGGTCTGTTTTTACCGCCATTCAAATTTTTTTACTGGAATCTAAACGGTTACCTTGCTAATACTTAATTCTTTATTTATTTATTTAATTTTTTACACATCATTTCATTTTTTTTTCTTTTTTTTCTATCCCCCGTTACTATTATTATTATTATTATTCATTCATTTATTTGTTAATCAACTTCCTCTGCTAGAGATCTTGCTGAGTCCAGCTCCTGCGTGCGTTATGCTTGTCCTGTTTCTTTTTGGTCTTTCTGCTTTCTCATAAAGATTCTCTTCCCCAGCATTCTGCTATTTCTATTTATTACTTAATTTATCTATTTATTTTTCAACACAAAACAAAACCAAACAAACAAGCAAAAAATCTCAAAAACACACTATGCACCCCTCTTCTTGGCCGATCCCCCTCTGTGGGTGCGCCATCTCATGAGGTGAACAACAACAACAACAATTTCGACGACCTGCAGGGATCTTACCGTGGTCTGACATAGCACTGTGCCTTTTGTGCTTCTGCTCCACCGAAACGAGGCCTCCGCAGTCGGGTACTCCGGCTCAATAGCCGAGCACCCTAAACTAACCACTGAGTCACTGCGGTGGGTAATGCGAAACTTGGAGAAGGCTGGCGCACGACTCGAATGTGGCGAGGCCGACAGATGGAAACACCTCTTGCAACATGGGGTAAGTAAAATTGTAGGAGCCACAGGTAGTGTCAAAGTCTTGTGCAGATGAGGACGATTAAATGTATACAACATACAAAACTCTACAGAAGAGGTGATAACATTCCAACTTTCCACAGTCGATCTTGCATTTGGACAAGGAATGCTGCGTTGCTAATTACTGGACTTGGTGTGCCATGCGCTGGCTCCCTAACAAACATTATACACCGCGCTCGGTATGCCTGACTGCCAGGAACAGCCGGAAAGAGCTTGCGCCGCTGCTGGTACTGTGACTGTATCAGGAACAAAGGAAGTTCGCCGTTCTGCAGACTGGCACCAACAGGGTCACTATCACTGCCACGTGCCGGCCACACACCGGGGCTCCGGCGCTCGGGTTTGTCTACGCCAAGCATTTGATTTCTATGAACTGTGTTATATATATAATTTTTTTTTCTGCTGTTCATGCAATGAGGACTTGCTCCAGCTATAACTTTGCAGTTAGACGCCCTTGGTTTGTGCCAACCAAACGTTGCGGCGCCGAAATTATTTTCGAAATATATGCTTACCATCGATCATACACCCTCCACAGTACGTGTTTACGCATAAGCACAGCAGTCTGAAGCCGGGCGGGGATTACGGTATCTGCGGCTGCAGTATAGTGTTCGAAGCGGCCAGAGTTTCGCCTGTCAGTCAGCTCACCCTGCGCACGCGTGGGCCTCCTCCCCCAAGAGCCCGCTGCGGTGCTCAGTGGTTATGGCGCTCGGCTGCTCGGCTGCTGGCCCGAAAGACGCGGATTCGATCCCGGCCACAGCGGTAGAATTTCGATGGCGGCAAAATTCTAGAAGCCCGTGTACTGTACGATGTCAGCACACGTTAAAGAACCCCAGGTGGTCGAAATTTCCGGAGCCCTTCACTACGGCATCCCTCATAGCCTTAGTCGCTTTGGGACGTTAAACACATAAACGATAATTTATCCTAAAGGCCAATGAAGACAAACTTTTGTTGTCTCTTCCGAAGAGTTAACCACAATTAGTGAGAAATTTCAAGCAAACTGGAACGTTATGGCTTTAGGGAAATATTTCTGGATATACTAAAATCTTATGCGTAATATCGGACCAGAAGGTTTCCATTAACACTCCTATCTACCAGGTGGGCCGTGTGGTCTGCCGGGTATCAAACAAATGGGGGGGGGGATGCATTTGTAACCAGCCGGATACTCTATTCGGCACCCTATCTCCACTTGCGGAGATGTGACGAGAACGCCCTATAGAGGCGATCCTTCGCCAAATCTATAAGCGCGCCCAGGACCTCCCCATAACGACGTCCAGTAAACGGCTCATCGATCTCGGGTTGGCCAACACCTTTGCGGAGCTACGCGAGGCGCACTTAAACAATCTATACTTTCGGTTGAACAAATCCTCAGTCGGCAAAAGCCTCCTAAACCACCTGCACGTTGCCTGCAAAGCGCATGCAGATGAAAGGACAACGGTTCCAGAGGACTGGCGCCACGCTCTACAGGTCCAACCTCTGCCACAGAACATGGCAAAGGAGACTCACGAGGGCCGTCGAACCGCTCGCGTGACGGCCCTTAACGACCGCTATGGCTCTTGCTACGGACTCTTCTACAGGGATGCTGCTCGACCACGCCACGGGGGATGGTATGCGGCCGCAGTAATTCATCAAAATGCGTACGTTCAGGGACTCACTTTCCGTGCCCCCAACATTGCACACGCGGAGGAGGTCGCCATAGCACTCGCCGCTAGAGAACCAGACTCCTGGGTTATCATTACCGATTATCATTACCAATTAAGCGCCTTTCCTCTGCTTTCGAAGCTTCCGCTCTTCGTCGGTTTCGCAGTTTAAAGCGCGACTAAGGTACGTGTGTACTGTCCCAGGGGAGCCCATTTATGCACCTTTCCTATCATTTGCTTTAAGTGAATTGGTCATATGAAGGTGACATCTCCAGACACGGTGACCATGGCTTTACCTAGAGTACTAAAGCTTTCGCTTCAAAAGGCACCCGTGTGCTGTGCGATGTCAGTGCACGGTGAAGATCCCCAGGTGGTCGAAATTATTCCGGAGACCTCCACTACGGCACCTTCCTTTCTTTCTTCCTTTCTTTCTTTCTTTCTTTCTTTCTTTCTTTCTTTCTTTCTTTCTTTCTTTCTTTCTTTCTTTCTTTCTTTCTTTCTTTCTTTCTTTTTTTCCTTTCTTTCTTCCTTTCTTTCTTTCTTTCTTTCTTTCTTTCTTTCTTTCTTTCTTTCTTTCTTTCTTTCTTTCTTTCTTTCTCTCTTTCTTTCTTTCTTTCTTTCTTTCTTTCTTTCTCTCTTTCTTTCTTTCTTTCTTCCTTTCTTTCTTTCTTTCTTTCTTTCTTTCTTTCTTTCTTTCTTTCTTTCTTTCTTTCTTTCTTTCTTTCTTTCTTTCTTCCTTTCTTACTTCCTTCCTTCCTTTCTTTCTTTCTTTCTTTCTTTCTTTCTTTCTTTCTTTCTTTCTTTCTTTCTTTCTTTCCTTCTTTCTTTCTTTCACTGCCACCTTACTCCCGTCTGTTACGGCGTGGTTAGGATGTTCACAGAGATGTGAGACAATTACTGTGCCATTTCCTTTCGTCAAATACCAATTTCCAATCATATGGATCACCTGGGCATCTTTAATGTGCACGGACATCGCACAGCAGACGGGCGTCTTTTCCGCTTCTCCTCCAGCGAAACGCGGCCGCCGCTGGAGGGTTCGAACTCGAAAACTCCAGCTGAGTAGCCGAGTGCCCTAACCACTTAGCCACAGCGACGGCTAGTGAGTGCAGCCCTTACAGAATCAAAGCGAAGGAAATAAATTTACCTACCTACAAAATTTCTTGGACGCTGAAGTGTTTCTTAGTGACATTGTTTGAAAGAACCATAACAATGCCCTCGGCAGGAATAGCACAAATGAAAACTGATTTCCAGATACAAGTACAGATTCCTAAATAAGCTTAGAATCTTTTTCACAACTTTATTTGACAGTTCTCTACATAAACGTAGCTTAATTTACTTCACAGATAAAACTCGTGATAGCGCTTTCCTGAGGCGAGCTTGTGTCAATGAAAGTCAAAACAAGTTTCTTATGTTTCATAATAGCATATATTTTGATTTAGGCAAAGGAATTCGTCCAGTCAAATCCACCGTATGAAATATAGCTCTAGCCCTTGAATACGTGTTTACGATGTGTTTTTCACGAAACATATTTCGTAAGGCAATGCAGTTTGCGATGGTCCTCCTCAAGAGTGGCGGTACTGTTGACACAGCAGTGTATATTTTGCCAGGCTTCTTAAAAGAATAATAAAAGATTAATGATTGAATGAGTTCTTTTTGTGATAGACTCGACTTATTAGCTCAGTGATGGAGGTATATTTTTTACGGTGGATTTGACTGCGCGAATTTCTTTGCCTGAATCCAAAGATATGCTAGTAAGAAACATAATTTTTTTTTTAGTTTCATTGGCTCGCCTCAGGAAAGCCCTATCACAGGATTTATCTGTGAAGTAATTTAGGCTACGTTAATGTAGAGAACTGTCAAATAAAGTTGTGAAAAAGACTCTATTGGATTGGAAAACATTTTACTTCGTCAAAAAGAGCTTGGTGACCGGAGGGTCGTGTAAGGTGGCCGCCAGTCCATGACTGTTGGCGACCTTGTTGGCCAACTCGACGGCCCGGACTTGCGTCTTCGGGTCTGAGCTGGCCAGCACAGCCTCCCACCGCTCGAGAGAAGGGATTCGTACTAGCTCCGCAGGAGGCGGCTCTTCTCCCCCCGGGCTATCTCCCTGTCCTTGGAAGCCTACTCCCAATCAGACAATCTGGCCCTTACAATCAAACACATCACCGATTACTACAAGCAGGAGCACCGGCCTACCCGGTCCCTTGTAAGGGACTGGATCGCGCTGACGAGCGCCTCCTCATCAAAATTCTCACTAACACTGTACTGTGCCCGGCGGTACTTAAACATTTCAACGCATCCTTTGATGGCGCGTGCCAGTTCCGTGGGGAGGTGGCTGACACCTTCCACATGGTTTGGGCGTGTCAATCTAACCCATCTATCCCCCCCCCCCCCCCAACCCCAACCCCACCAGAGAGGACTGGGAGGCGGCCCTGCTCGGCTGTCAGGATCTAAAGGACCAAAAGGCCTTGGTTCACCGGACGCGGGCGGCGTTGCTTGCCAATGGGGCCCCGGAATAGGGGCTCCACCTATAGTATTGTTAGGGGAAAGGGCCAATAGGGCCTACCCCAATACCCTCTCTGTAAAAATTTATTGCACGATAAATGTTTTTCACCACCACCAGCCTACAATTACATAAGATGTGGTATTAAGTGGCGCGTTTGCCACAGCGGAAACATTGATGCTTGTATTGCGAGGGGTACATGAGTGACAGTTGCGCGGGGTTCACTAGGGAGCGCGTCTGAAGCCGTCTCCACGTGGCTGCTTGTGCTTTGGACAGCGTTTTAGACGGAGAGGGATAAACTCGCCTGCCCAAGGTGTGATGGTGGGTAATGTCATGAAAAGAGGCCATGTCGTATCTCGTAAACCCCGGATGAATAGGCGAGCTCCCTGCCCGGTTGACGAAACCTCGGGCTTTATTGTGAGCTGCCTCGTTCCCCGGATTGTCCGAGTGGGACAGAACCTAAATTAGTTCGACCTCTCAGGGAGGTTGGGCTGCTTTTTCAAGAATGCTAAGGGTGATGGGTCTATTCGGCACCTCGCGAAATTGCGAACGGCGAATTTTGAGTCGCTGGAAATAATATCAGCGGTGGTATTAGCTATAGCTAAAGCTATTTCCGCCTCCTCCGCGATCTCGGAGGTGCTTGTTTAAATAGTCGCGGCTGCGAGCAGTCCGTCGGGCCCATCCACCGCCACCAATGCGTAGGCCTTGTTGCGTTGGTACTCCGCAGAATCTACGTACACCACTCCCGGGTGCTGTCCGTACTTTTCATGCAGAGCGCATGTTCTGGCCCGGCGACGGCCCTCGTGGTGCACGGGATGCATGCACGGAGCCCTAAGAGCATTTCCGTTGACGTGTAACGCGGTAGACCAAGGGCGGTCTTGTACGCTTGTCTGATGATACTATCGATTTTATTCGTCTCCGCTGCATACAGGCGGAGGTAGGGGACTGAGTACGCGTCTCTGTTTAGAACGAAGGCCTGAACCCATGGAGGAAAAAAATCTAAGGAGGGAGCGTGACGTCACGCGGCCAGCGTTTGCAAGCCGAGTGTTTATGAAGCCGTTTTCTCTCTCAGTTTTCCGATCTCCCAGTCAGTCCTTTATGTTTTGATTTTGGTATGTTTTAGTGCTCGCGTATGCGCGGCTTGTGGCGCGGGGAGTCTACAGCAAGGATTGGATTGGAAAACATTTATTCCGTCAAAAATGCAGATGCAGACGGTCCATGCTAGATGGCCATAAAACCATGGCTGGCGGCGACCTGAGCGGCCCACTCGGTGGCCAAGGCTTGAATGCCCGGGTCCGAGCTGACCAGCACGGCCTCCCATCGCTCAACAGAATGAATTCGTACTAGATCCTCCGGTGGAGGTTCTTCTGGTTGATCTACAGTCAGTTTGCCGCGCTAATCCACGCATGCGCGCGCGCAGCGGGGCTAGATTTTACCGCACGCTATCATGTGGCGCGATCACGGGGGGGGGGGGGGGGGGGGGGCAAACTTATTTGAATATATTTTTACTTGTTAAAACTAGGCTTCAAGACTGTCGCCGGACGCTCCCTCCTCAGTTTTTTTTTCCTCCATGCCTGAGCCAGACGACAAAGATCCTTTTTTTTCTTTAAGGCCAGCTGCGGTTGGCGTGTGTGAGTCTTCGTCATACTGGCAGTAGATTTCAGTTTGTCAGCAGTAAACTTTTCTAGGGGCTTTAGTGCGTTTTAGAACGCGTTCCGCCACCTGGCAGACATTGAAGCTATTTGGATTAAAGTGCGTTGGCCGCAAAGCACACGGACGCTTTTTGCGATTGCGTTTCGCCTTCGTTGAAACGCGGCCGCGGCAGCCGGGAACCTCGGTGTTGGTGGTTGAAACATTTATTGCCAACATTAGAGATGTTGAGGGCGGAGCTCCTTAAATGACACCTGGGAGCCTTCCCCCTGTAGGAAGGGCCCCCTTACAAAGCAAAGGACAACTCTTGGAGGGATATCTAGAGAGAGCGCTTGTAATAACATTGCGCTGGCCTCGGTCAGAAGCACTGTATTGTGGGTTATTTGCGCTAAAGACACGACACAAAAGAAAGGAGGTAGACAGGACAAGCGCTTACTAACAACTCAGGTGTTTATTGACATAACATTTTCTTAAATACAGCAGCTGCTCTTATCAAACCTGTGGTAAGCAGTACATTGGCCAAACTGGCAGGTGCCTTAATGAAAGGCTGAGGGAGCACGCAAGAGATGTCAAGAACAAGTTAGGTAGCAAAACGATTGACCATATTCCGAATTGCCGCCACTGCACTCCCGCGCTCGAAAAAACTTCAGTGCTGCGCCGGTGCAAGACACAACTTAAAAGAGACATAATTGAGGCCAATGAGATAGGAAAATCGGGTAACTCGTGTGTCCTTCAATTTTGCAAAATTAGAGCTCGAAACATGGATTCACTCGTGCGATGATGGGATCTGTGCTGATCTGATATATATGTATGCGAAGTCTCTTCTTTCCCTCTTCGTGTTTGATAAGAGCAGCTGCTGTATTTAAGCAAATGTTATTTCAATAAACACCTGAGTTGTTAGTAAGCGCTTGTCCTGTCTACCTCCTTTCTTTTGTGTCGTGTCTTTTGCGCAAAAAACCCACAATGCTTAGGCACCAACTAGCCTGCAAAAACATACTCGCAGAAGCACTGGTAAGCGCTAACAGTAATCTAGGGAGACCTCTGGCGAGGGAGGGTGTAAGTATCAGGTGCAGATGAGGAATAAGTGCAGGAAGTCTCCAGGTTTGCCACAGAGTTTGCAGGTGGAGGGAAATTGATCGAGAAAGCGGGCGTGGAGGAGGATGGGGTATGGGGTTGTGCGCGTTTGTAGCCTGCGCCAATGGGCGGCTTGTGTGTTTGTGAGAGTCGGCAGGGGAAGCGTATGTTCTATTTTCGCGGCAGTGTGTAAAGATATCTTGAAAGGACAGCAGGCACTCCCCAGCATCCGAGGACGGCCTTTCCTCACCAGCCCGGAAAGTGAGACCTCGGACCAGGCACTGAGCCTCCTCGTTACCTGGAAGGCCCGCGTGTGTGGTTGTCCAAATAAAAGTGACGGATTTTCGGGGTTGCCAAGAACGCAAAAGGCGGCGGGTGGTTGGGGACACTATGCCTGCGGCAAAGTTAAGGACACCCCCGCTCAGTAGAAGAGTGTCCTAATCAATGAGCCACCGCGGTGGGTGGATTTGGGAGAGAACTGCGGGATTTGGCAAGTCATGCGTTTGAATCTGGCGCCATGAGATTTCGTGTATGCGGGACAGGGACTTGTCGGCGGGCGATAACGAAACATTTCGAAGCTCGAGATTTCACCTTTTTGTGATGTTTCCGAAATTTAAAATATTTTATTATAATTTTTTTCTGCCAACTTCTGTCTTTCCAAGGCATTAAGGGAGGGAATAGGTGGGGAAGAAAAAGAAACGCTAGCAGAAGCACGCGCCGCCTCGGTCGCACGAGCAGCACGGTCAGAAGAAGCTCTGCAATGCTGCGGAGGCCACGTCGCTGCGAGAGGTCCGGCTGGAACAGGACGACGGGCGTTCACCATGGGCGTCAGCCACGTCCCCGCTGCCAAGTACTCCGCGGCGGAGTGGAAGGCGTTCGGCCTCATGGACACGCAGGAGATGTTCACGAGGGCTGTGGTGTACCGGCTGTGGCACTCCGCGATCCGGTCTCTGCTGCGCAGGAAGCTGATCTCGGTCTGCTGTGCTCAGGTAAGTTCCATGTCGACCTCTTGCGCTGAAATTTCAAACCGACCGCCGCAGATTTGGGCCCAGACTTCGCGTTTTGAGCTAATATGAATTTTCTTGCTGTGTAACCTACCACTGAAGTGAACGCAGCGATCCAGCTCATGCGTTCCACAGCGTAGCTGGGGTCTTGCCTGCAGCTTGATCGAACGAGAGCGGTGTCTGTGAGCTGAGCGGCGCCTTGCAGCATTTCGTCAGCTGCAGTGGCCATTTTTCGAGCAGTTATGTTCAGTACCCCTAGCGTCCTGACTTCTGAGTTTTCGACACTCAGCCGCGTCCCATATATACGTGGGCTCTGCGAAGTTCTGCCGCCAGTATTTTGCATGCAAGTCCAGGGCCTCAGATTTCTGTATTAATAGTCATTAGTCAATGTCTCAGCCACCCGCCGCGGTGGTCCAGTCGTTACGGCACTCGGCTGCTTACCCGAAAGACGCGGGTTCGATTCCGGCCGCAGCGGCCGAATTTCTATGGAGGTGAAATTCTAGAGGCCCGTGTACCGTGCGATGTGAGTGCACGTTAAAAAACCCCAGGTGGTCGCAATTATTCGGCGCCCTCTACTACGGCGTCCCTCATAGCCTGAGTTGCTTTGGGACGCTAAGCCCCAATAAACCAATGAACCAATCAGCGTCTCAGCCCGCTTCTAAAGGTGTACCCCATGGCGTGACTCCTACGTTTTAGTCATGTAGAGCCGGATTTCGACGTATGTGCGATGCTTCTACACCGTTGCGACCTCATGTCTCTGGTTTGGTAGTTCTGAACCAACAGTCAGCAGTCATGATTCCATCCTGTTATTAAAGCTGACTCCCATTTGCCAAATACCACCATGTATGTCTCGAAACCTCGGGCGCCGTTGCACGCGCTGTGCTTATGTATGCTCGTGCGTGTGCGCAGGAACCGGAGGAGCTGCATGCAATGCCGCCGGTGCCCAACGTGCACTCCTGCGTGGACTCCCTCTGCCCCAAGTTGCTGGCCATCCCGCCTACGCCGCTCGTGTTCACCTCTGGCCACGCAGACCTCAACGAGGATAAGAGGGGTAAGCACACAGCGCCACTGCAAAACGTGGGCTGTAATGAACCTCGCGCCAGCGTTTTCAGTGCTCTGTGGTCTCCCTACGGTATCTTTAATTGTATTATGCATTAGGCGCTATGCAGCTGGCTGCTCATGTAGACGCTTTCACGCCCACTGTGTTCTTATCGGGGCAGTTCATGCATGAAGGGATGCAGAAACCACGACGAACAAATGCCTGGGGTTTATTATTGCTAGGCACTACATTTTGTGCGAAAGCATGGCTCTTTGCAGGTGACACCGCCGCTACGTACCTCAAAGCGCGATTGACGTGTCCACTCACCCAGGAAGCCCATTAATGCGCCTTTCCTTTCCACAAACTCAACGGAGTCCAAACCTAGCGCAGATTGTGAGGAAGGGAAAGGCGCGCATGAATTTGTAGGTGGAACGCCACCGCCTACTAACGGCAGAGCTGGTGTTAACTGACGGACACTGCTGTAATCCGGGGAGTGTGGCGAAAAAGTGTTTTCTCACTAAAACGTTATTCGGTATTTGATATATTGTGCAGTGCTCCCCAGATAAGTGCGAAAATGCGAAGTTAGAAGTGCAAAAAGGCTCTCGGATGACAAAAAAAAATGGCCTGGCTTAGCTTATGGTTAAGCCTAGGATGCGAAGCATAGTTTTGCGGTCTGGCGAGCCGCCCTCTCCCTGGCCGACATCTCTCTGCTCAACTGACTCAGCGAGTGCGTCGCCTTTTGCGTGACGTCAGTATCTCCTAGCGGTAGGAGCGGGAGTTAGGCCGCCGGCGGAGGCTGCGCGTCCGCAAGCGAGCGCACGAGGCCCCAGCTTTCACAGCTGTTGTGACGTCATATCACGTGGTGCGCTGATGAAGGTCAAGTGGTAGCTACGCGGCCGTGCGCGGCGCAGCAAGGAAGAGCTCGGTTGTGCGAGTAATATGCTTCGCATAAAAAATAGCTGCGGTTTAACTGCTGCTGAACCCTGCCACCCTGGCAGGTGGAAGTTATTGGTAGTTCGCGAGAGTTTGCCCACCCAATAAACGCTGCGGCCTATTGCTGCAGTTCCGCGTCTCTGCTACAACTTTGTCAGCGCTTATGGATGCAGCACAAATCTCTCAGCACCCCTCAAAGTGCGATTCAGGCATTGACCCAGGGAGCCAGTAATACGCACTTCCCTCAAAACCATTGGAGTCTGACCGCGCCAACGCCAATGAACACAATGAACGCCGACGGCCTATGGCTTCAGTGCCGCGTTTCTGGCACAACGTTGTCCGCCAACGCATGCAGCGCACATCTGTCACTACCGCCACGTAGCTGAAAGCACGACTGTGTCCACTGTACCAAGGGTGTAGTATGCGCCTTTCTTTTGCTTTCGAAGCTCCCGCTCTTTATCGGTTTCGTAGCTTAAAACGCGATAAGGTGTCCACTGTCTTAGGGGGGGGGGGGCAGTTATGCCTTTTCTTTGCTTTCGAAGCTCAAGGTTATTTGAAGGTGAAACTTGGGTCAACCGCGAAGTTACCTAGCGTAGTGAAGATTTCGCTTCAAAAACCGGGCGAGTTGGTTTGAATTTTTTTTAAAGCGGAAGCTTTACTACACCATGTTCCGAGTTTCACCGACAGACCGTAGCCTTCAGCGTCCTTCAGCCGCTCCACTGGTACGGCGAAACCAATGAACGGCAGCTTCGAAAGTAAAGGAAAATCGCATAACTGGTCCCCTGGGGCAGTGGGCAGCTCATTCGAGCTTTAAGCTTCGTGGCGGTAGTAACAGATCTGCGTTGGCAGACATAGGCCGTCGGCGTTCATTGTGTTCATTGACGTTGGCGTTGACCCCCGCATTGGCGTTGTGGCAGAAACGCGGCACAAGCTAAAGGCCATCGGAGTTCATTGTGTTCATTGGTGTTGGCGTTGACAGGTGATTTTGAGTAAAGGAAGGGTGCATAACTGGCTGCCTGGGTCAGTGGACGCCTGAATCGCACTTACAGGTACATACGTGGGGTGATGAGAGAGAGATGAGGGCTGCATGCGTTAGCGCTGACAACGTTGTGGCAGACACGCGGCACTGCTGCAATAGGCCGCAGCGTTCATGGGGTGAGCAAACTGTCGCGATCAACCATTAAACTGCCACCTGCCAGGGTAGCAGGGTGGGTGCGTTGCCTATCCAGTGTCCGGAATGCACTCAATGTTACAGATGCTAAGCCGCGTCTAGTTGCCCGATACGCCGCAGCTTTCGCTCTCTTAACTAGGTTCAGCAGTAGTTAAACCGCAGCTGTGTTTTTTTCTTTTGGCTCGTTTTTGCTCTCCTGTCTTTCACGCTGTTGCAAAAAGAGAAAGGACTTGCGCGGAATGTTCATTTTAAATCGTTCCCGCAGTTCTTTGCAACTACTACCACTAAGATTTGGTGTCATTTATTTCGATAAATTATGGCGAAAGCCTCGAATTCTGAAAAAAAAAATATACTGAACTGTGCAAATAAAGTGTATATGGTGACTGCAGATAACGCGCTTCCAGTTTGCCGAGCCAAATTGAACTATCCTAAATTTTGGGCAGATTATTTTATAATTCCTTTAAAATAAAAGAAGCGAAGTTCAGAAACCCTGGCGTGCTATGGACGCATCATGACCTAGGTGGCATCGTGTGTAACACGCGACAAGCCACGGCCGGAGAGTTAAGGCGGTGTACTGTGAGAGAGATCAGCACAAATGACCGACAACCAGAGAGGCTAAAAAAAAAACGCGTTTGCTGTGTGCTGAACAGCCGCAAAGACTGAGGGTCGGGACCAGAGGCACCCTCGAGACGCGTTCGTGAACCGCTGTGCCATGCGTTAAGTTCTCGCTGCACCGGTGATTGGTCACTTTGCTAATCTTCTTCACTCTCCATTGTACCCTAAGCGCTCAATTTTCCGATGGCGCTGCGTAAGTAGGCTTAGGTTATTGGGTCGCTCTTGCCGCAAATATACATAAGCTGTTAACATTGTAGCATCGCGTACTTGCGTTTGCGGACATCGTCTCATTTCGTTTTATTTACTAAATATGGGGCATACGCGACGCTCCCCTTTACTCCATGGTGTCGTGTGCGTTTACTTTGAATGTATGCAGAGGCAGTGAACCAATTATCCATTTATATTGCACACATCTGCGTGAACGACAGGAAGCCTTCTCTGGCACGGTTATCTCTGCAAAAAGGCGGCCGGGGCTCTTTGGTGGCTCATGAAATTCCGAAGTTCTGCATGGATAAGAACGCATATACACTTGCCGTCAAAAGTAAATGAAAGACGACTTTATCAAAAAAAAAAAAATAATTTCTTTAAATCTGAAGTATAATGGTCCATTTTTGCTGGTGCACTTCGCACAATTACAATTAGGCTGCACATATGTATTCAAGGATGCACGAATTGGGGGGGGGGGGGGGGGGTCAATGATGAAATTTTTTCGGTAATATTGCCTTCCATTTACTTCGGCACCTGTACATACTCCCGTGATCCTGAAACAGCATGCCAATCTTGATGAGGGAGATCAAGACGTCTCTGAAAGTTCGTCCTTGGCAAGGGTGAAATGTCTAGCGTTCTGTACCGATCATTTAGGGCAACATTGGAACGTTGCTCACAGAGCGTCCCAATGCAGCGTTCCACTGGACCCAGATGAGGATTATAATGTTTTAAAGGCGGCAGAATAAGGGTCGCTGCATATTTATGAGCTGAACAAGATAGACCCGCGTTCCGTTAAGTCATATGATTATGAAAACCAGTCTCTCAAAGATTTACAAATGTTTCGAACCAGCAAAAAACAAACCTCACGCCATGGTCATGCGCGGGGTGCCTGTCTTCTAAAGCTGACCACTACGAGTGTACTATGGGAAAAAGGAGCCTGCTGCGTTGACACACAAGCGCCCCATAATCGGAAGTTGTAGAAAAGCTCGGCTACTGAGCCGGAGTACCCGGTTTCGAACCCGATCGCGGGCGGTGGGCGCGTTTCGATTAAGGCGGAACGCAAAACGCACCCGTGTGCTGTGCGATGTCAGTGCACGTTAAAGATCCCCAGGTGGTCGAAATAATTCCGCAGGCCTCCACTACGGCACATCTCTCTTCCTTACGGTCGAATTTCGATGAGGACAAAATTCTAGACGGCCGTGTTCTGTGCGATGTCAGTGCACGTTAAACAACTCCAGGCGGTCGAAATTTATTACGGCGTCCCTCATCATGGCCTGAGTTGCTTTGAGACTTTAACCCCCATAAACCAAAACCCCCATAAACCATCTTTCTTACTTCGTTCACTCCATTCTTTATCCCTTCCTTATGGCGTGGTTCGGGTGTCCACCGAGATTTGCGACAGTTACTGCGCCATTTTCTTTCCTCAAAAAACAAACTAAATTTTTGATTTGGTTTATTGGTTTATTGAGGTTTAACGTCCCAAAGCGACTCATGCTACGCTGTAGTGGAGGGATCCAGAAATCTCGACCTGGTTTATTGGTTTATTGAGGTTTAACGTCTTAAAGCGACTCATGCTATGAGGAACGCTGTAGTGGAGGACTCGGGAAATTTCCACCACCTGGGGTTCTTTAACGTGCACTGACATCGAACAGTACACGGGCCTCTAGAATTTCGGCTCCATCGAAATTCAGCCGCCGCGGGCGGGATCGAAACCGCGTAAACTAAGTAAATTTTTGATTTCTCACAATCCTCTGCGACGGAAGCGCTATGAAAGTCCTCGAACAGTGCCAGAGAGCGCCGCCTGTTTCTCGCTCTTTGCTCAGTGGTGGAGTGTCTGCTGCATTTCGGCTGCTTGGTGGTGCGCTCAACGCTGGAACTGGTCGACGGGCCCGAAACCGACAGCGAGGAGGGCTCGCACGAGGGCATCTTCGGCGAGTTCCTCTTGCGCACCGACACGCTTGGTCTCGCGCAGGCCGACTTGGATGACCAGCTGCGGCCACTGTGTTCCGCCGCGGCTCGGTGAGTGACTGGAACCGAGAGGCCCTGCCCTTTTCTCGGATATTAATGCGAAGGCACTTCTTGCCTCATGAGTGGCGTGGACAGAGCGTGTCACCACGGGCTGTGGACGGAGCGTGTCCTCATGAACTGTTGATTATTCAGCAAGAGAGTAACTGTGATTTGTAATCATTACTAATGACTGAATGAAAAGCTTAAATGTCCGAATTACTAAATTGTTTAATTAATAAGGCAAATAATTCTGTTACTTTGTCCGAGTAATTCACGGATTTGGTGAATTACTAGTACTTCCTCCAGAATTCAACGAACAAGAAAAGTCATAATGAAATTAATGGGATAATAATGAACAAAAATAACTTATTAACAAGGAATTAATAATAGTTGATGATGAGTAATAATAATTGGAATGATAATAACTATATAAATAATTATCGCGAATGATCAATCACATTACTAAGTAACAGGAGGAAAAGGAACTCGCAATGCTTTTGCATTTCCTCACGTAAGGAGTCTTAAGTGCACCTTTAATTTTTTTGTTGCTGATGGAGGTGGCTGTAAAATAAGGAACATACATGGTCTGTTCTGAAAGTAGTAGGACTGGTTTTTTCCTGGGCGAACGGGCGGACGAGAGGTGGTCTGCGCGTGCAGGATCGTTGAAGGGGGATATTGGGAATGCTGGGGAAAATCGGCAGTCGGCTCTCGGCCGTTAAAAAGAGGAGGTCACTTATACTGTGAACCCCTGTCGAAACGTCTCGTCACGCAGAATCGTCGAGCGTTTACTGCATCAGCGATACGCGATCAAATTTTGAGTAAATCTTGGTAAAACGGGCAAAGAGACTCACAACATGATTAAGGAGGCCTACGGTGACGCTTCCATGGGTAGATCAGGTGTTTTTGATAGGCACAAGCTTTTCCGAGAAGGTAAGGAAAGAGTGGAGGAAGACGACCGCTTCAGACGCCCTTCGACCAGCAAGACCAACGAAAATGTGTAGCGAGGGAAACATTTACTTAACAGTGATCTATCACAATGATTGCTGATGACTTGAGCATTCCTCAAACCCAAGTTTTTGGGATAGTGACAGAAAACTTACCCATGAGGAAAGCGTGCGCGAAGTTGGTGCCGGGAGTGTTGTCAGAGGAGGAAAAGGCCCACCGGTAGGATCTTCGTCATCTGAATGAGGACCCCGATTTTTTGTCCCGCACAAGGCGGCAACGCTGTCTCAGCCCCCCTACAGCCTCGACTTGGCCCTGCCAGACTTTTTTCTATTCCCGAGAATAAAATTGACGCTCGAGGGGAAACATCACGGATCGGTAGAGGTGGTTCAACAGGCCGTGACGAGGGAGCTAAACAGCATTCCGGTCCAGGCGTTCCTGGAGGCGTACGAAAATTGTAAAACTCATTAGCAGCAGTGAGTAGGTGCGGAAGGGTGCTACCTTGAAAAATTGTAATCGTTTGTACTATTCTCTTGAATAAATTTTGTTTAAAAAAATGAGTGCTACTACTTTCAGAACAGACCATGTATTAGCGTTACAGAGCACCACCGACTCCGATGGTTTTCTCAAAGCACTTACCGATGCAATATAAAACCCTAACCTTATGCCTGTACCTGAGCGTATTTTCTTCGTGTATCACGGTATCTGCAATTTCGATATTCCACTCTTTCACACGTGTGTTTTGCTTTATGAGGAGACGTATTCTGCCTCTTTTTTTTGTTTTCGATTGAACGTTTCCATGTCTTTCAAAGCCTCCGCACTGTAAGGCTTTTTGTAAGCTTGGGATCATAGCTCAGCCATGAGAAACCGCTCTGACACGTAAACATATATATTAAGATCGTACAAATGTCGCCAACTTTGCCTTTACATAGAGTCATCAGAGCTACAGACGCAAACGTGTTCCAATGTAGGTTCCATAGGCTGCAGCTTCCTCCATACGGACTGTGCGGTTTGAATTAAACAAGGGAAGGAGGGGGGGAGGGGGGGGGGGGGCGGAGGCGGATGGGGAGGAAGTGGCCACCCTAATAGACACAGGAGAGGCGAGCGCAAATTTTGAAATGAGCGCGAGCTGCCATGAACTTTGGCCCCTTCTTCATGGAAAGAAAATTATGAAAATTTGTTTTAAGGAAATGAAGGCGCAGTAGCTCTCTCTCACTTCAGGGTGGACATCTCAACCGTGCCGTGAGGAAGCTGGGAGTGAGAGAAAATACCGCAGCGGAAGTACACGCCTATAAAGGCTTTTTCATCATGCTGGGTAGGCGTCTGTCTCCTCTTCGGGCTATTGCAGACAGGTTCCGCTGCCGCTTCCAACGAATTAGCGCTAGGTCACGCAACTGTCCAGGGAACCTTCATTGGAAAGTTCTATATACGAAAGAATTCTCGCTTAGCCCATGCGCAGCTTTGGAACATTGAAGCCCGCGTACCACACAACTGCCCTGGAGGAGGGAAGCCACTCCCGTGCACGTCCAGATGCGACCGACACACGTGGTCAAGGGAAAGAAGAGGGTCCGTGGTGAAGAAAATGGAAATTATATTTGACGAAAGGAAACTACGCAGTAGTAACTCTCACATATCTCGGTGGACACCCGTCATCCGTTTGTACAAGGAGGGAGGAAGTGGGAGTGAAAGAAGGAACAGAAATAGGGGCCATAATGAAGAAAATGAATTTCAGGAAAGGTATTGCTGTGAGTCCGCGTCCAAGCACGATGAAGGAACGCCCAGCTAAACGCAGCGGCGAAAGATCGACTTCGCAGTTTGAGCGAGTTCCACTCGGCCAGCTGTAGCTGTCGCGTCACTCTAGGTTTAACCAGAGATAAACCATAGCCAATTTTTTACTTGGTCAGTAGCTGTCTTAAGCCCCAAACCCTGCTGTGTAGCGAATGTTTATTGCCTGTACGCACTAACTATGTGCTCCACCGCCATGGTACAGATGCAGTCCGCAGTGGTTGTCCAGCGCGGCTCACCTCCAACGCGGCGAGAACGAGCCTGCCGCAGCGTCTTCTGGCCCAGCCTCTGTAGGGGAGGACCCTGCTGGGGCGGCCACCGGCGAAATGGCTCCGGCGGAAGTCGTGAAGCCGTCTGTCCGTCGTCCGCCCCGTCGGCCGTCGGTGGGCATCAGTGGTGGCGCCGTGCTCCGCAGTGCGCCACCGGGCGTGCTCGCGTATGAGCTGGGGCTGCACGTGACGGAGGCCAGCGTAGAGGGCAACGCCGCCACCTCCCGTTTCACAGAGGAGGCCACCGGCGGTGCCTTACAGGTGAGGTCGCTACTAACCCTCGCTTAGCTCGCAGTATGTGCCTCGGTTGTTTAGGCGGAAGCCTTTAATGCCTCATCGTTGTAAGCAGAAGTTGTCGACAGAAATCTCACGCTTTTCAATTTGTCGAAATGGTCGTGACGTCACAGTGCGCGAATTTCAAACGGGGCGAATCGTACTTCGGCTAGTAACCACGCAACCAATTTACTTGGAGCGTCTAAGTTTAGTTAATTAGTTAATTAACTAATTACCCTAATTAAACTTTCTAGTCACACCAGATAAATAAATAAAATCGAGTAGGAAATTGGTCGAGATTGGGGAATCGAACCTGGGTCTCCAGAGTGCGAGACGAGCACGCTACCACTCCGCCATGCCAGCTCGATGGTTTAGAACGAACAAAGGCGCGTCTAGTGAATACGGTGTCTTCTTTCACTCCCATCTTCCTCCCCTCCCTTACGGCGAGGTTCAGGTGTCCACCGATATACGCGAGACGGATGCATTTCCTTTCCTCAAAAACCAATTTACCGATGAGCAAGGTGTACAGCCGAACGGGCGATGGCGTTCTGTGGACTCCCTGGCAGCGTTCCAAGACGTTGTCGCGTTCCACTCAGAGGCGAAGCTTAACATCTTAACCACACATCAGTGACAAAATCAGTAACCCCACGCCTAAGGCTTCCGCCTCACCGCACTTAGGTCAACAAAGTGCTCTCCTGAAACTTTTTCCATCTCGAACATGCTACGTCAAAAACGCACGTTAAGCTGTTCAAAATTCAATGTACGGAAATTCTTCAGCGGGTAGGGAAGACCACGAGGAGCAACGTAGACCACTGCCTTGAGTGCAGGAAAAACTTGATAGCCTGAGTCGCTTTGGCACGTTGAACCCTATAAACCAGCCAACCAGATAGAATGCATGTGAAACGATGCAAGAGTTGTGACTTCATGCACAACTCAGTAGAGTTAGCTCTGCGATGTGTGCCAGGTCCCTTAGATCTCTGAATTTCGATGGAGGCGAAATTCAAGAGGCCCGTGTACTGTGCGATGTCAGTGCACGTTAAAGAACCCCAGGTGGTCGAAATTATCCGGAGCCCTTCACTACGGCGTCCCTCATAGCCTGAGTCACTTTGGGACGTTAAACCCCAGTAAACTAAACTAAACCAAACTTTAGACCTCTGTCGAGCTCCTGCCTAAGCTCTTTGCGGGTTTCATGATGTCATCATGATCTGGGAGCCTGAGAGTATGAGGACGGCGGAGGAGGAGGTGAAGGAGGATTTGGATGGGAGAGATATACAAATATAGACATATATAGCTTTCTTTTCCTTACAGTTGGAAGGGTTTTGGGAACTACACTAAAGTAAAAATAAATCTACAGATCCGTACATTTATTTCTAATTTAGTACTGGATCGGGCGACGCATACCGCATGCCTTTGTATACACACTCAGCAAAAGGAGTGAAATAATTACCTCTAGTGCGCACCCTTTTATAAAATAGGAAGACGCTTAAGGTTCGCCTTCAGGAGTGGAACGCGACAGCGTGTTGCAGCGCTGCCAAGGAGTCCGCGCAAGTGCGACGCCTTGCCCGTTAAAGAACCCCAGGTGGTCGAAATTTCCGGAGCCCTCCACTACGGCGTCTCTCATAGCCTTAGTCGCTTTGGGACGTTAAACCCCATAAAACCAAACCAAACCAAACCGTTGGAAACAGCTTTGAACGCAACGCATTTTTGAGTAGAGGCTCAGTAATTGTCTCACCTCTCGGTGGACACCCGAACCTCGCCGTAAGGAAAGGGAGGTAGGGGGGGGGGGTGAAAGAAGAGAGATAAAATGAAAGAGGCGCCGTAATGAAGGAAACCAAAATTGGATTTGAGGAAATGAACTTGCAGAAACTGTCTCACACATCTCGGTGAACACTCGCAGCCCCGATTATCTGGAACATTCTGCGGCAAACGGTTTTCTTCCGACGCGCGGTGCCAGCAACTACGACGCGGACGGCTTTTGGACCGAACAAGTGTACACGATGGTGCGTAAACGACTATGTGTGGGATACTGAAAAGAGGCGCCATAGAACTACACGGAGCAGAGGTCGCGCTCATATTCTCAACCACAACATATCGCATTAACAGCTGTCGCTGAATATCGCGTTGAGACGTGGTGACCGTCATGTCATGAGTTGTTTTTTTTAACGTTAACCCCAGAGTAAGAGAGATGCGGGTTGTTAGGCATCATACGCGAGCGTGGAGTGCTAGCCTTCGGTCTCAAGGGTGCAGATGAGCAGTGGAAGTAAAAATTAAAACATGGCCGGGGCACTCAGGCGTGCTTTACATCATGGAGCAGGGGCGCGAGTGGGTCACAACTGGTTGAAGCTGCAGTGTGTCAGGTTTGTTGATAGGACGGCCTGGTAGGCAATGCTCCAGATAGGTAAAAGCTTGTAGACTGATGCAAGCTACGTCTCGAAATACTTTTGTTTATTAATGCCCCTGGGATTTTGCGCTCACGGCCAACGCCGTCGACGCTTGCTTTTCTGCGACACGGGGCCCTTAACGCTCACGCGTTAAATGGTTGTGCGCTAAAGGACAGCTTACTCCCTTTTTACGCCCACATAGGCGTATTTGCGTTTAGAGTGATAGGTGGGGCGCGTCGGTGAGGCCTCGTTCCCTGGCCGTGTGCGCTGGCTATAAAGATTGGCAGAGGCTTAGCTTGGTTAAGCCCAGTAGGTTGCGAAAGCAAACGAGGCCTTGGTCGAAACACCTTATATATACACATCCACACGTAATCTTCTCTCATTCCGGGTCACACAAAAGCTGTCTTAGCCTTGGATCTCTCCAAGGCCTTTGATCGCCTGGACCATCAAGCGATCATGGCGGCTCTCTCCCCCTTGAACATAGGTGAACGTATGTACACCTATATTCAAACATTCCTTACTAACCGCACGGCCGAAATTCACTTCGGTCCCCACATCTCCCCCCCATACACCCTTAGTGGGGTCGGAACCCCCCAGGGGTCCGTCCTCTCCCCTTTCCTCTTCAATGTCACTCTCATTCCCCTTGCCCACAAGCTACAAACCATCCCTCACCTTCGGCATACACTCTATGCCGATGATATCACGCTATGGACCACCCATGGCAGTGATGGAGACATAGAGAACACCCTACAGTCCGCGGCTATCCTCACCCAAACGCATGCGCGGAGTATCGGACTCTCCTGCTCACCGGAGAACTCGGAGCTCCTCATAATCCGCCCCACAACACGAAACTGTCCCACAGCCCCCATCACCGTGACACTGGAAAACCGGCCCATCCCGGAGGTAAACACTCTCCGGGTACTTGGCCTCCACATCCAGAACAACGGGAAAAACACACTCACCATACGGAAACTCAAGCAGACAACTGTGTCGATATCACACCTAATCCGCCGCGTTTCTGCACACCACCGGGGCAATGAAGGAGCATGACCTATGTCGTCTCATTCATGCCTTCGTCCTCAGCCGCTTTATCTTCACGCTCCCCTACCTGAAACTCCAGGCTAGGGAAATCTCCACCCTGGATGCCATGATTCGAACAGCATTTAAGACAGCATTACACCTACCCCAAAATACCTCAACCGAAAAACTCTTTCAACTAGGCCTGCACAATACGATAGGGGAGCTTATTGAGGCCCACCGACAGACACAATACATACGTCTCGCGAGAACCACCACCGGGAGACACATCCTACACACCCTCGGTATACGCCTACCAGCTACCGATCCCACACAGCTCCAGGTACCCCGCCTCATTCACCGCGATTTATTTATTAAACCTCCCCCCAAAAACATGCATCCCACCTACCACGAACCCCGCCGCAGAGCTCGCGCACGGGCACTCCACAAATACTATGGCACGGAACCGTATGCCGTTTGGGTGGATGCCGCATGCACGGGCGAGGACGCGGTTGTCGCCATCACGAACCCCTCCCTCCAACCCATTGCCACACTTCACATAACCTCTACTGCCACTTCGGAGGAGGCCGAAGAGGCCGCCATTGCCCTGGCCATCACCCGCACGGAGGCGCGATATATACTTTCACTTTCACTTTCACTTTATTTTCCTTAAAGACCCTTTTCCAGGGTGTTACATAAGGGGTGGGGTTTATAAAATGCAGGAATCAACAGTGCTTGAAAATGATGATGAACATGTTATGGCAGCAATATTATGGGGAAGGCCGTTCCAGTCAGCTGCTGCACGAGAAAAAAATGAGTTGGCAAAAACAGTGGTACGGCCACGTGGACGCAAAACTTGAAGAGAATGACCGATGCGATGGGACCTGCGTTGTGGAAGTGCGCAAATGTATGGTTCTTGTTTTAGTGGTGAATAAAAGAACTTGTGAAACAGGACAAGACTGGCTATGCGACGGCGACTAGAAAGATTAGCTAGACCTGACTGAGATTTGAGGGATGATATGCTCACGTCGTACGAGTATGAGGAGTGAATGAATCTTATAGCCCTGTTTTGAACAGCTTCGATAGCGTGTGTTAAATATTCTTGATGAGGGCTCCAGATGGGTGACGCGTATTCAAGTTTAGTTCTAACGAATGAGATGTACGCTTGTAGTCTTACGTGTTGTGGGGCTTCCCGTAGGTGACGTTTTAAGAAACCTAGTGTTTTATTAGCAATACTGTCAGATTCCAAAACTGCCATACTAAATTTTGCTCGCGGGAGAGTTCACGTCCCTGCATTTCGCATACTGGACTCCCTCGCCGCGCACCCGCCCCGCCATGTGGAGCTGATATGGGTGCCTGCCCACTCCGGGAATCCCGGAAACGAGGCCGCCAACGCTTTAGCCCGAGCTTCTCTCAACCGGGCACCGGCGGCCTCCGACCTGGGGTTCTCGCGGGAGCGCATGCACTCATTCAGTGAAATGACGCAGGCCTACAAAGCCGAGCGTCGGCTCTACCCCCCACCTCATCCTTCCCTCGACAATTACCATCAGACACTTTGGAGGCGGCTCCAAACACGCACTTTGCCCTCCCCTTATATACGCTCGCGATATCACCCAGTCCACACGAACCCTTCCTGTACCCTCTGCCACCACCCCAAAGCCACCCTCGACGATATTCTTTTCCTCTGCCCGGCGGATCCTCCCCCGCGGGGCCTGGAGCACCTTACCACTTGGGAGGCTTGGGAGACCCTACTGCGCTCCGAGGACCCGGCCAAGCAAGCCATCGCCACCGGCCGGGCTGCCAGCGTCATGAGCCTCCGGGACATGAACGTTTGAGTGCAGTGGGGCCGTGCGGGGGCCCAAGGACCGACGTGTCCAAAACTCCCTTGTTATAAATAAAGTTTTCATCATAATCATCTCAGACAGAGGAAGAGAAGGCGAGAGAGAGAGAGAGAGAGAGCAGCAGCGGCGTGGTTACTCTGGGACTGCGGCGACGAGCCGAGCTGGTCTCCAGTTTTCTCTCCGCTTGGTGTGGCGTCACCACAGCGAGCGCCACCTCGCGGCTGCGGCGCGCAGCACAGGTGCGCGGCGCGCCGACAAGCCGAGCTGGTCTCCAGGTTTCTCTCCGCTTGGTGTGACGTCACCACAGCAAGCGCCTCCTCGCGGCTGCGGCGCGCAGCAGGTGCGCGGCGCGCCGTGGTTACCCTGGGACTGCGCCGACGAGCCGAGCTGGTCTCCTGTTTTTCCTCCGCTGGGTGTGACGTCACTACGGGGGTCGTCTAAAGGTCAAACGTGGTTACCGCCGGGACCACGCTGACGGCTCAAAACCTAGCGTAGTATTGCTTCCGCAATAAAACGCGACTTCACGACGACCGTAACTCGCCCGCAGACGTCATGTGGGCTGGCGTTCGTCACGAGGGCATGTCCGGCATGCCCACTGGGTACGCGCCCCGGAGGTCACTCGAATGGCTGTAGCGTCAGGCTTAGTGGCGAGCGCGATGCATGCTCCGAGGAATGGGAGCATGGGGGTAAATACCTGGGGTGGTGGTGCCGCAGGAGAGGGTTGAGTAAAGTTCATTAGTGTTACGACATGAAATTCTGCTGATCCCGCGGCAAACAAACGGCCGCTGCTCTCTCACGCAGCGTATGACGTGCTTCTTTTCCGGAGAGGCTAGTGGTGACGGGCCTCTTCCAATGGTCAAAAAATTCAGGGGTCACTTCGGCTCTCTAAAGTGCTGCAAGGCGAAAGCGTTTCCTGGCGCACTATTTGTTTTTATTTACTATTTTGTTTTTATTTTTGCCCCTTTTCATCTTTTTATTGGCTTTTATTTTTGTTTATTTTCTTATTTTTATTTTTTATTTTTCCTTTTCTTTACTCTATTCCTTTTATTTTATTTAAATTTCCGGAGCCCTTCGCTACGGCGTCTCTCATAGCCTCAGTCGCTTTGGGACGTTAAACCCCAACAAACCAAACCAAACCAAACCAAACCAACCTATAAAACCCATGCATTCACTAGATGAACCTTTATTCATGCTCGAACCTTGAGCCTTCGTGGCGGAGTGGTATCCTCTCCGCTTCAAATGCCAAAGGCCCTGGGCCCTGGTGCCAAAGACCCTCGGCGCAGTTTCTTTGTAAGCAGTGACACCGAAAGGCGGACAAATCTGCCGACACGGCTGCCGATGCGTCTGCTAACGACAGTATGAGGCATTAAAGCTTTCGCCTTAAAGTGAACTGCAACGACGGCCGTTAGTGCAAGTTTGCTGGCGCGCATTCTTAGTTGTTCGTTGTACGCTTTATTAAGGCGAAAGCCTTTATGGCTCATTCTCCCGTCCGTCCGGCGTTACAGCTGCGCCTGGGGTGACTCATCAGCGTGCGCAGCTGACGTCATCAAACGAATGACGGGTGTCTACCGAGATGTGAGACAGCTGCTGCGCAATTTCCTTTACCTCAAATTGTCATCTTCTTCAGTACGGACCCCTCTCTCTTCTTTCACTCCCACTTCCTCCCTTCATGCACGGTGTGGTTCGGGTGTCCATCGTGATGACAGCATTACTGCGCCATTTGCTTTCCTCAAAAAGCGTGTTGTTCGAAAGGCGTTTCCAACCGGCAAGGCATCGCGCCAAACGGGTGGTGGCGTTCCGTGGACACCCTGGCAGCGCTGCAACGTTCCATTCCTAAAGGCGAAGCTTAGGCGTCATTAATGAGCAGTCAGTTAGTATTTAGGGATTAATCAGTAATTTGTCATTAAGTAGTAATTTGTCGTTACTTAGTAATTCGTCATTAATTATGCGCATCTTACACATAACTTCATACTCGTGAAGCTAGGAAACCCGCTTTGTGAACCTTGTGGCGAAGTGGTGAACCGCATATTATTTTCTTGCAGGAAATTTGAAAAGTATTTAACAGCATTTTGCGACAAGCGTGGCTGTCCACCCCAAATTGCTTTTACGGGAGAATGCATTAATGAACTTATCCTGAGTTCTTTGATTCCTAAAAGGAGGCAGTGTTATCAACGAATTGTAACAGCTAGTACTCCGCGAGCACTACAGTGAGATCTTTGGTGCATGATAGCCTCAGCTGCTTACGTGCCATAACACGGACCAATATTTCAGTATCCGGCATACAAGTACATATAGTTTTCTGAAGGCTGATGCCACGGACACATTGGTCATTGCTGTAGAATGCAGGAGGACTTTATATATGGTTTTTACTCAAGGAGCCCATGACGTGGTCGCTAGGCATGTTGCCGTTTTCATATAGAAATAGGTAGTAAACAGCTTGCTATTCATTACCCTCGAGTGCACTGGGCACGTTGTTAATTAAATTAGGATCTACTACACTAGCCATAGCAACGTAAGTCCGGCAGACTGCACAAGATGTTGCTTACGCCAGCTCATGCCATTTCTCTGACTAGCGCAGTTATCAAAAACTCTGATGAGAATTGGTGTGGAAGATGACATGCTGTGGACGCAGTTCATTACCTCTCCTTACTTTCCTTCCCTCCCCTCGACGCCATCTTTATGGAATGCTTGGCTTCACTAGGTCTCGGCAGATGACCAACAGGCCCTAGTGGACAAACGTTATCACTAAGGTTTAGTACTGACCTCGCCTTCTCAAAACAAGCTACCTACACTGTCATGCATCGCCTGCCACTCCGTTCGCTAATACACCTCCGCAGAGCTGAAACTCTGTAATGTCCAGCAATTGTTTACACCTTTAAACTGGCTTCAGTTTGCGCTTATTTGCGCATGAGTCACAGGACCACGGTACCATGGCTGCCCTCGCACATGCGTTGTCGGCTCTCCTGTATTTCCGTAGTGGTGACATCATGCAGTACGAACTCTAACCGCGACCTCAGCAGAAATGTAGTACAGCACGGTGCCGGGCATGCAGCTGCAGCCGTTCGTGCGTGGCCCGAGCGAGATGTCCTGGACCACGACCAACACCATCACGGTGGCCTTCCCGCGGAGCCAGGACGAGGCGTGGGGCGACCTGGACACCTTCGAGCGCCCCTGCTACGGCGTGGCCGCCACAGGGCTCAGAGTGGGTGGCCAGCAGAGCGCTTTGCTGGGGCGCCTAAAGCTCATCTTGCTGCTGATCAAGCTGCTCGACTGAGCGGGTACGGCCACCCCCCTCTGTTATGCCGCGTTTGCGAAGAGTCTGATTGATGCAGGAAGTTTCGTGAAATGAGGGGTCAGCAGCCTCCTCTTAATGAAGTGCGTTTGTCGACGTTTTGGTGGTTGTTGGGACACAGGCGAGCGCAGAATAAGACAAGGATAACAGCCCTAGAGATGGGAGTGCCTGAAAAAATGCTTGAAAAATTGGACAAAACTTTCCGCATTTTTCCTGGCCCTGAAGAAGGAAAAAGCCAAAATTTCAAAACTGATTTCCTGCATAGTTCCACCTCACTACGGATTGTAAAAGTTTGTCTAAATCTGGTTTTTAGGAGCGTGTCAAGCAACTGGAGCTGTCCACGTGGTGGCAAGGTGTTTGTAGCAACCGACCGCTGACGTCAGTCGCATGTCGACAACTCTGTGTCGTCTGTATAGTGTGAAAGAAACTGGTCGCAGTCTGGTTATGTGCATAGGAAGCTCCGCAACAGGCTTTCGCCATTTCATTTCTTCAAAAGTTACTGATTGGGAGAGCGCGTGCAAAACCATCAGTACGTGCACTAGAACCTCAACGTGGGAAAGGGCGCACAAGCAAGCATTTCTCTACCCAGCAGTGGCGAGCCACACTGATGCAATGCTTTGCGTCGATTGTATTCTATGCAGTATGTCATCTTTTCCTGAAAAAGATTTGCAGCATCTTTTTTTGTGTCTAAAAAATGTAATTACTTTATTATTTCTCAGTTAAGAAGCAAATGCGCCTAACGAAATGAGTTTGTTTTTTTCCCGAAAATTTTGTATTTTTCTGAAAAACCCGAGAAAAATTTTTAGAAAATAAAATTTCAAGAAATTTTAATCTCTAAACAAGACGCACGGCACGCACGTGCCCGAGCACCTGCAAGTCCTGTTTAGAGATTAAAATTTCAAGAAATTTTGAATGCTGAAAAATATTTTCTCCGGGCTTTTTTTTTGTCAGCTGAAGTATACTCTGTAAGTAATATTTTCTGGGAGGAATAGAGAGGCTTATGTAATCACCAAGACTATGACGCCAAATTGTGTACATATGACGCGCGAACGGGTGGACCTAGCCTTAGTGCTCACTGAAGCTCCTCGGACAAATTAGCACGGTGCAGCACTGCCGCTGCTTGCATGAATTGGGCACCTCAGTGACGAGCAATAACTTCATGTACGGTTGTGTACAGGCCGGTAACTGATCCCGCTTTTCATCGACCTGCCTGCGTGAATTACACTATATTAGGGGACGCTCTTCGGTGGTTTAAGACAAGAACCTACTGTGGAACGGTGGTGCTCGCGCCTAAGTAGCTCTCTTTTTGTGTATTTTACAGTATACTAATGACTTACGCTGTTTTTACTTCTTTCCTTTCTTAGGATCGAGCAGCGGCGTAGATCTCGGCGACCGGGTGCCCAGCCAAAACCCGGCCGTACCATCGATAATGAAATTTTAATACGTTTTCGTTATTAAAGGGATATCTTCTACCCACACCATTCACTCGAGTCACATTGTTTCAATGTACGTATTTGCGAAGATGAGGCCCGTGTACTGTGCGACGTCAGTGCACGTTAAAAAACTCCAGTTGGTCGAAATTTCCGGAGCCCTCCACTACGGCGTCTCTCATAGCCTTAGTCGCTTTGGGACGTTAAACCCCATAAACCAAGCCAAACCCTTTTCATTCTTATTACGTATTAATGACGTTTAACTGCGTGCTGCCCCGGCCCGCAACGTACTGTCCTGTGGCCAGCATTCGCCTCGTCTTCTGAAGGTTATGCGCAAGAACATGCTTCCTCCGGTATATGGGTCCCCCAAGTGAAGATAAGTAGCAGCGCGGTGCTTTTCGGGTCTTCCCAAAAGCACTGCCAAGTCATGCAACAAATAAGTAGCAGCGCGGTGCTTTTAGGGTGTTCCCAAAAGCGCTGCCAAGTCATGCATCGAATCGGTTGGTGAATCGAAGTGCATCCATTCGTAGGATGCCTTAGGTTATACTTTTTCCGTATCTGTTGCGTTCTGAGGTGTTTGTGCCCGAGTTTCGCATGCAGTTTCTTTAGCCGTCACTGTATGAAGGAGTTTTGCTGATGAATGCTGGAATGTACTGCGCAGTGTTCAGACCAATAAACATATGTATTGAATTTTTTTGCAGAGTTGCACTCTGCTGTTTTGATCTGTTTTTTCAAAACGACCTCTGTATAATTTGCTACGTTGTGTGAAGTCTGTGGAAAGTGTGCTTTTCTTGAAGTGTAGGTAACGTCACTGGAAGGGCACTATTTTTTTGTCTTTGCCTACATGCCTGTCTCTGGCCACATGCCACACCTTTGAGAACGTGGTGGATTTTATCTCTCGAATATGCAGGCATGGTTGGCATGCGATAATTGGCTTAAAACTGGGGGCTCATTAGCACGCAACCATATAATCACCGGTAGCGTATGGAAGGCATATAAATGCAGAGTGCATTTAGCGCTACCTAAGCCCTCTGGTCAGCAGTTCTTTAAAGAAATGTACTGCACCCATACGCTCGTACTGGCATCTCCGGAAATTAAGTACACGGGTGCGTTGCAATATCCGTAATAGAGGCGAAATACAAGGCATCAATGAAGTGCGATGCCAGTGCACGTTAAAAAAACACGTGCTCGAAATTGTTAGAGGCCTCTACTACGGTACCTCTTTCTCTCCTCTCACTCGCTACTTCACCCCTTCCCTCACGACTCGCTTGAGGTGTCAACCTAGAAGGGAGACAGTTATTGTGCCCTTAATTCCGAACAATTTTCATCTCCTTAAAATTACATTATAACATGCATTTGAAAGTCCCCAAGCGACACGTGCTCTATGGGGACTCCGTAGTGGGCAGTGGTGGGGGTAATACTTTATTTAAAGGAACAATAATTCAGACGGCGAAGCGTGAGTGGGGTATTACGTCCAAGAGAACTCCGGAAAAATTTAGACCACCACAAGTTCTCTCATCATCATCAGCCTGACTCCGCCCACTGCAGGGCAAAGGCCTCTCCCATGCCCACGGTGGAAGAGTATCTGTTTCTTCCACCGTGCCCATGCCTCTCCAATTCACCCTGTTCTTTGTCAGTTGCGGTCACCATATACCAGCAAACTTCTTAATCTCATCCGCCCACCTAACTTTCTGCCGCCCCCTGCTACGCTTGCCTTCTCTTAGAATCCACTCCGTTACCCTTAAGGACCAGCGGTTACCTTGCCTTCACATTACATGCCCTCCTTGCCCAAGCCCATTTCCCTAACATGCGCTAACATCGCACAGCATAAGAATGTTTTTGTATTTCGTGAAGTTTAATATCACCTCAGTAAGTCATTAAATTTGAAGATTCTACTTTCATGGCTTCAACAGTGGTGCTATTCCACAATTCTTGAGCCGCCCGGGTGGCTGTGTGGTTGTGGCACTCGGATGCTGACCCGGAAGACGCGGGTTTGATCCCGGCCATGGCGGTCGAATTTCGATGGAGGCGAAATACAGTCCCAATCCACTGTTCGATGTCAATGCACGTTAAAGAACCCCAGGTGTTAGAAACTTCTGGGATCCTGTACCTAGGAACACCACCTGCTGCTCAAGACCCCAACCCCTAAACCCCATCCCATTTTGCGGAATAAAGTTTTATACTACTACTTCTACTGGAGCCCTTTACCACGGCGTCCCTCATAGCCCGAGTCTCTTTGGGATGTTAAATCCCGATATATCATCCACAATTCTTGAGCAGAAGATTTTGCTCATAATGCATGGAAGAATTTCATTGAGAGACGATGGGTTTTAAACGGCTCCTCAAAGATATAATAACGCATTATAGCGACAACCACCGCCTTTTCCAGACCCCTGCAACGGGGCTGAGTAAGACGGAGGAGCGAACTTTAAGGCGCCTGCAGGCAGGTACTCTACTCTGTCCTGCAATCATAAAACATTACGATCCTAACACGGATGGGCGATGCCCGCACTGTGGGGAGACCTGTGATATCTTCCACACGGCGTGGGCATGTACTCAAAATCCCCACCTCCCCCCTTCCCCTACCCCTTCCAGAGAGGCATGGGAGACTGCCCTCCTCAACTGCTCCTCGCTTGAGTCTCAAAGGGCTCTGGTGAAACGGGCGAGAGACGGAGCCTCGTCATGCGGTGTCCCGGACTAGGGACGTAGGGGAGCCTTGGGGAGATGGAGGACCGCCTTCAGCAGGCCGCCTCCATAGTCGAAGCATATGCTGCCGACTGTGGTCTCCAATGTGCTCCCGCCAAATCAGAGCTTCTACACGTCAGGACAAACCACAAGGACAACACGTCTCTACACATATCTCTGTCGGGCGGTCCCATCAGAGAAGTGGCGGAGCTCCGGATCCTGGGTCTGTTCATCAATAACAAACTTAGGCCGGACTCTACTATAGCGAAACTCAAGAGCATAGGTGAACAGGTAGGGCGCATGATCCGCCGTGTTTCCAACAAGCGGGGTGGTCTGCGGGGCAGGGACGCGCTACGGCTCGCCTATGCCTTCGTGACCAGCCGGATCCTCTACGCCGTGCCGTACCTACGCACCACCAAACAACAAGACGAGCGCATTGACGCCATCATCAGGAAGGCAACAAAGCGAGCACTGGACCTCCCGGTGGCTACCTCCAACGCCAAACTGAAGGCGTTGGGAGTGGTAAACTCCTATCAGGAGTTGCGGGAGGCCCACCTCGTGAACCAATATACGCGGCTATCGCAGACGGTGCCTGGGCGCCGCCTGCTAAACCGCTTACACATCCAACACACATGCATACCAGAGGGGACGGAGAACATCCCGGTGCTGTGGCGCCACATGCTCTTGGTCGCTCCGCTCCCGCGTAACATGGACATGGCTTCACATGAAGGCAGACGACAAGCGCGGGTTCGCACGCTTGAGAGGCAATATGGGTATAAAGAAGGCGTCTATTACGTTGACATCACAGGGCCGTCGCCCGCGGGATTCTTCACGGCTGCCGTAGTCCACCGGGGAATGAATGTCGATGGGCTATCTTTTCGGGCCCCAAATTCAACACGAGCGGAGGAAGTCGCAATAGCTCTCGCTGCCGCCGATCCAAAATCGAAAACGGTTATCACAGACTCTCGCCGGGCCTGTGAACATTATCTTGCAGGCGAAATATCACCTCTTGCCTCGCAAATTCTAAGACGCGCTCTCGCCGATCCAACTCGCACAAAAGTGATCTGGGCTCCTGGCCACCAGGGTCTACGAGGCAATGAGGCCGCTGATGCGGCCGCCCGAGCGCTCACACACCGGGCTCCTCATCCTAGCTCTCATGGCTCAGAAGCTCATAAACCGCTTCTGCGGTTCCGCGAAATCCTAATTTATTATTGCGACAGCCACCGTCTCTACCCGGCACCTGCCAAGGGGTTGAGTAAGGCGGAGGAGCGAACTCTGCGGCGCCTGCAGACAGGAACCCTTCTCTGTCCTGCAATAGTAAAACTCTTCGATCCGAACACAGATGGGCGCTGCCCGCACTGTGGAGAGATCTGCGATATCTTTCACATGGTGTGGGCATGTACTCAGAATCCTCACCTTCCCTCCTCCCCCACCCCCACCCGAGAGGCATGGGAGACTGCCCTCCTCAACTGCTCCACATTGGAGTCCCAAAGGGCTCTGGTCAAGCGGGCGCGAGACGGGGCCTCGTCATGCGGTGTCCCGGACTAAGGATACCGACCATGCAGCAGGGTTTTTTTTTTTTAACCCTCAAGCTCTCTTTGATTAAAGTTTTTCACCACCACCACTGACCATGTAGCGGGGCCACTCTGTGGCTCCCAAACTCTATCTCATCAATTAAAAGTTTTCACCACGTCCACCACAGGTACATTTTTGATAATAGATAGGGGGTAAGAAAGGACCCAGTTTGGAGTCTCCTCCAGGTGGTCTCTTGTGCCTTATCCAACGTTTTGTCACCTCTTCCGCTGTTTCCGAAGATTTTGTAACTACCGACCCCTAGGCATGCAGCCGTCCGCGCGCGTCTACCACCGCCAGTGCGAACGCTCCGCTTGACTATATCCCCGAGTGCAGGTTCCGTGGCGAAACAGCCACGTATGACCACATGAACCTCCACCGGAGGTTCTAGTACGAATTCCTTCTGTTGAGCGATAGGAGGCAGTGCTGGTCAGCTCGGACCCGGGCATTCAAGCCTTGGCCACCGAGTGGGCCGCTCAGGTCGCCGCCAGCCATGGTTTGGTGGCCATCTAGCGCGGACCGTCTGCATCTGCATTTTTGACGGAATAAATGTTTTCCAATCCAAAACGGCTCCTCCATAAAGTTAAATTTCATTGCCCTCTTAAAACGTAATTTGTATGTCGCCCTTTTACTTACATTTCTTGGACAGGCAACTCGGTAGTTTAACTGAAAATGAAGGTTTTCCCGCCTTAGTAGGATATCAAGACTTCAAGAAAGCCAATTCGTTAGCTTTCTAACGCAAATCAAAGGGAAAAATTTTTGAAAAGCATTTGCAAAACTTTGTATAAAGTGCCATAATGATTAAAAATTCAAGCACCGAAACGGCAGAATTTATCGGAGAAACACCCGAGGGATCATGGAACCATTTTTTATTTCAACAATCCGAATAAATCTTGAAATTAAGAAAAAAAATCTTATTACTGGCTGAAAAATCTGCCTGGATGAAAATGGCGGGCTACATGCTAGAAAGTTCGCTGTTTTGTGAAATGTGCAAGTACAAAGAAATTCAAGGAAGTACTTGACAACTTACGTGCGGTAATGCCAAAGCATTTGGGCTTGCATTATGGCGCCTTCTGCTGGGGCCAGCGTTGTACATTGCGAGAAGGGGGGGGGGGGTTCAGTGGGTGCCGCATGACTGCGCTACGGCATGCCAAGCAAAAAGAAAGTTTATCGGAAACGTACTTTTGTACTCTTTAAATTGTGGCATCTGTAATTTATATGCTCATAATTACTCGTGTACACTTCCAAGACAACTCTGCCTTCACTAGACGCGCCTTTATTCAGCTGCAAATGTAGAACCATCGTTTCGCTGCACCACGGCACCACAAAAAGCAATGATCGATCGTCTCTGGTTGGCCGCAGTGGTTTTCTGGGACATACCGCAGCGGACAATAAAAAAAAAGACAGAGTTCGCCTTACAGTATAAGGTTCTTGCCTGTCCTGAAAGACTCCGGGATTCCGTGTGATTTGTTAACGCTGATTGCAGTTTTTAGCCTGAGGAAGAGCTCTCATGATAGATCGACATGCAGTACCACCTCGTACATCCATGTCTCTGTTCAGTGAACAGTGCGCCTTGGTGCGGGTGGTTTATGCTGCGCAGGACCGGCCGCCTGAATGGTTGCCGATTCTTGACGCATGTATGTGTCTCCCGCTGTTTTGTTTTGCTGCTGGAGTGCAGTGTACTAAGACATGAGAATGTGTGTCTGCATCGCGGAATAGTATGTGTGTGCAGGTAAAGCATTTGGTAGCTTAGCGGGTTTGATATCCAAGCGATAAAGAAAGAACCGTCATGACGCAACTGTTTCAGGTACACTGCACAAGCGGCAGTTAATAGAAGGCACAAAGATGGTTTTCCTATGGAGCCACGTGTTAACAGGTAGAGCTTCGGTGCGAAATTTGTAGAATAATGTTTTTGTGCAAGCAGGGATCAGCATCTTGCACACTCCCGCTAACCCATCGTGACCCTTGAGGCCAAAGTACACAGAACGATGCCCTGCTTTATTAGCTGCAAGGATATTATTTTGTTTTGGGATATGTTGCAGAGGACGCCGAAGAAAGACTTTTAAATTCTTTCAGTGTTCGTTACCTTGCGGTTAAACAATCGAATATGAACCATATGACATATTTTTCCTCATTGGACTTCATCGCCTGTGGAAAACGCGCGTGCTGGACCGCAACGCTGAACCTCTTGTTTCAGCCAGAAGCCATTTCAGTCAAATGATGCTCCAACTGAGGAATATTTATCATGAGAGGGACATTATACCCGACTAGTTTCCGCTGTTGATGCGGTGTATATTTTTGCTGCCCTTTTAGCTGTGTTATTTTCTGTCTAGCTAATGCAGTGCCAACACTAGCTGCGTGTTTTGTAAATAATCTGTGTACATCCCCTTTCTGTACATACATAATAACCTCGTAATAAATACCATGCTGAAAAAAAAATACGTCATAGCGCAGTGTAATCGTCCCGTCTCGCAGGCCCGGGTTCGATTGCGCCAAGACCCAAATTTATTTTCATTTACGCTTCGTGCCTTATTGGATTATGGATTGGATTGTGGATTATGGTTTAGCTTGTTGAATTATGGAATGAAATAGGAATTGGCTTCTTGAATGACTTTGGATTGGATTGGGGATTGGCTATGGATTGATGAAGGCGTGGCACATCCTGTCCACGCCGCTCATGAGCCATAAAAGGCTTTCGCCTTAAAAATCGCTGCTGTGTAAGCGCAGACGCAGCACCCACTACCAGTCCCTCACTATCAGAACAGTCAATCTGGCGTCGCCTGCAGACACGAACGCTGCCTAGACCAGCCAATTGTCGTCTGTGGCCGCCGCGGTGGCTCATTGGTTATGGTGCTCGGCTGCTGACCCGAATGACGCGGGTTCGATCCCGGCCGCGGTGGTCAAATTTCGATGGAGGATATCCAGAGGCCCGTGTAATTCCAGAGGCCCGTGTACTGCGCGATATCAGTGCACGTGAAAGATCCCGAGGTGCTCGAAATTTCCGGAGCCCTTCACTATGGCGTCTCTCATAGCCTGAGTCGCTTTTTGACGTTAAATCCCATAAACCAAACAAAACCAAACCAATCGTCGCCTGCAGACGCGAACGCTTCCTACACCAGCCAATCTTTAAAAATTTATGGCGGTACCCTCCATATGCATCTTGTGCTCCCATAACAAGGCGACCCTTACCCACATCCTCATATCATGCCCGGCATCCCCTCCCCCGCCGGGCTGGAGCCGCTCCGAACCTGGGAGGGCTGGGAGCCTCCTCTGCGGTCAGCATACCTGGCCAGGCAGAAGATCGTTGTCAACCGGGCCGTATACGTCATGGACCGACCCCACATGAACGTTTAGACCGTGAGTGGGGTTGTGCGAAGACCCTGGAGGCCTGCGAGCCTCGAATTGTTTTGCCAAATAAAGTTGGACTACCACCACCACAGAGAAGGCAGTAAGCCTGCTTTGTACACAGTTGTGCGCACAGCGTCTGAAAGGGTTAAGACGTCGTGGTAATAGTGAAAATGCGCGTTGGGCGTCTGAGTAGACACTGAATCATTCATTTAATTTTTATTCAATAGTGAGTGAGGGGGAGGGGTACAGTAGCTCGGAGTCAAGAAGTGGTAAACGATCTATAATTACAAAAGTCAGCAATAATGAAAAATGTTGATTACTGTAGTAATCATCGTCACTATCATCATTACCATCACCACAGGCACTTCGCTTGAATGAAATGCATTGTGCGGCGGACAGATTTTGAAGGAGCGTACCGGAAGCGAATTGGACTGCAAGATTCTTTATTGCTAGCAACTGGGAGCGGCCTGTTAGCACCCTCACTTGCATGAAATAGAGAGGAAATGTCTTGAAATGGCAAACTGAATAGCAAATATCTGGCATGCATGCATACTTGCAGTGGTGGCACTCTTTTCCTTACAGCCCCCTTCACTACGGCGTCTCTCATAGCCTGAGTCGCTTTGGGACGTTAAACCCCATAAAACCAAGACCTAAAACCATTTTCTTTACAGCCAACTGCCCATGTCTGAAAAAAATATTTTCACTTTAGAGTTGGCCTAGATTTGACACTTCATGATTGCATAGTTTACATTTGATATCAATTGCATACACAGACCTCATATGCGGAAAAACTTGCTCTTAACCACGTGCACAATTGTAACAGCAAATAAATGAGACCTTGTACACTTTTTAGATGTCGTTTGTTTCTTGTTACTTCGCTGTTTACTCACTCTATAAATCTTGTTTTGTCGACGTTCAGTACCGTCTCTGGATCTTCACCCCCCACAACGTCGATGGTTGTCAGCAGATGTTAATCTTTGAAACTAGAACCTAGCACATTCACTGACGCCAGCCGCCTTGAAGGGCTTGCAACCGAACAGTGCTTGAGATGCCAATCCGTCGCCGTCACCGCGTCGTATAGGTGTCGGACCAAACAACCCTTGAGGGACCACATCCGCTTTCTCAGTATCATCGGGGAGCAAGGACCTCTGCAACCATCCTTTCTGTGCTGTACGACTTCGTTCGTCTTGTACAGTTGCGCTCGTGGTAATTTGCTACGCACATCCGGCGGTTAGCGCCGACTCCCTGACGCTTTTGGGTCCTGCCGCCTTAAAGAGGAAATGAGCTGTAAACACAGAGGGCTCTCTTCAGTGTTACAAACCGCTTAGTGCTGCCTCCAATAGCATGATGTATTGACATCACGTTGCTAATCGGACATAATGCGACTACCCATTTTTTTGGGTTTTTACTCTAGCTCAGTAATTTCTAGACTGGCCACTGAAATTTGCTGTTTCGTGATTCACTCTCTCATATCATTTTTTTTTTGTGCTGGCATGATCAGCGGAAAGTAGGGTTAATAACGTGAACGCATAAATGATCAGCTGCCAAACACAGAAAGCATTTAATATTTAGCGGAGGAGTTGATTCCCATATCGCCCTATCTGCTGCCGCTTGTGAACAGTAACTACGGCAGGCATTTATTCTGAAGGTTCCAGATCAGCGGAGAGTAAAATGCCGTCTATACACAATATTTTAAGTATTAACGGAAGAAATGTAATCGTGGCATAATGACAGCTTAAAGCTCGCTCCCCTTTGCACTGGGTATACAATGGGACAAATATTGCTTTGCGGCCACCAAAAAGAAATTAAGTGCCCGCCCATACTACGTAGTACAGCAGGACAAACTATATGGTGAGGCGTTACGGAGAAATAGGACAAGAAAGCGATGACAGGGTGCTGTGTGCATCGTGTTTATCTCTTTCCTGTCCTCTTTCTACACAGTGCGCTCCGTGACGTGTACCATTCAGCAGCTAGCACAACTCCATGCTTATCCACTATAGTGGGACGACCAAGAAGAATTAAAAATAAGATGTCTCCGCCCTTGCAGCAGACTGGTACAACTGGATGGTAACTATGGTGAGAAATAAAGTAGTGTGGGTACGTTAAAAAGAAACAATGTTGCACAGCCAGCATACTGCAGTGGGACATAGATAATATTGGGGACTAAAAAAAAGAAGAAAAATGTGTCCCAGCCCGCGTACTAAGGGACAGAGATTAGTGTGGGCAGAAAAATACAGCCGGAAGAGAATGAAAAAAAAATCACCGGATAGTTGCGATTGTTTTTAGCGTGAATGATCCAGCGTTAGCTCGCTTGTGATCGTAAAAAAATAGAGATGCATTTGATTTGACATAGTAGAGTGGCGGCCGATGCGGCGGCCTTGTGGTTAGAGCATCCGCCTCATATGCGAGAGTTGTTTGGAGATGCTGGTCTAGTAGGTTGAAGGTGTATTTTTACTGGTGGGAGCCCGGTGATGGGCTTGCGGGTTCCGACAACGGCGCAGAACTCGGGCTAAGTGCAGACAGCACCGTAAAACAATATGACCACACCCTTTGGTGTAACGGAACATTCGTAAGTTTGTAATGAATAAATATAACGTCACCCTCCAGGGGTTTCAGGAAGCGCGGTTTCCCGGCCGCGGCGGTGGATTTCTATGGAGGCGAAATTCTAGGGGCCCGTGTACTGTGCGATGACAGTGCACGTTAAAGAACCCTAAGCGGTCGAAATTTCCGGAGTCCTTCACTATGGGGTCCCTCATAGCCTGAGTCGCTTCGGGACGTTAAACCCTATAAACCAAACCAAACGAAACCAAACCAAACCAAACCAAACCAAACCAAACCAAACCAAACCAAACCAAACCAAACCAAACCAAACCAAACCAAACCAAACCAAACCAAACCAAGGTTTCCGCTTAATTATGTTGCGCACAGTCTACTGCTGTAAGGCCAACTAAATCGGCTGGGGAAAGGGCGATGCATGCCTAACGCTGAGCCCGAGGCGGATGACGAAGAGGACGAAGTGGTTATGGCGGCGCCCCCGCGGAGCTGAGCGGAGCTGCCCCGAGACTCCGGCGGCATGGCCGCGAGGTCTCCTAGTCCGCCCGCCGTCAGAGCCACCACCTCCAAGCAGTTCCTCGCTCTCGCCGGCTACATCCTGGGCCGCGAAATTGGACAGGGGACCTACTCGAAAGTCAGGTGAGCCGGGTGCAGCCCCACACTTGCCTGGCAGCAGCAACGAGGTATACCTTAGAATCGAGGTCTGTTTTGCAGAAGACGACAAAGGATCTGGCAACCAAGAGGTTCTTCGCGTTCTGTAACAACAGCTGGTACTCACACAGGCAGTCTCGTTACTTTGCTGTAGATTTCTGCGGCCATTCAGGTTACGCACAGCAGCACCAGCTGCCCCGCAACTGGTTTACAGCCGTTGAGCGGCTCCCGACAGTGGTGGCAGTCTTTATCAGTGAAAACACATAGCCGAAATTGTAATTTTCTATTGGGCTCTTCTACAAACAAGCGCGAAAACTCTGCTCAAGACCAGTCATTACAATCAAGCACTTCCTCCATAAAACAGTTATCAGAACTCAGGACCCTGATGAGCGTGCTAAAATTAGCGCCGACTGTCTTAAGGAGACAAAGTAAAAGCTACGTTTTTTCTACCGATTCATATATACAATGGCACCAAAAAAGTGTCAGTCATTTCTACGAAGGCGTTGCTGATTCCCTTGAGGACGTTGTTTATTGGAGTAATGGCACTGCTCCAAAGCGAAGTGTAGTTCAGTGCCGTTGACAATATTTGCACTGAGACCGGAGTTGTGCGTTCAGGTATGGTGAAATGTAAAAATTATCTTCATTTGTTTTTACGGCATTCTTCTCCGCCTCGAAGGCTGCAGGTCGAAGCCATTGCTATTGCTCGAGTTAAAGACGGTAAGGTGAATCGATACGCAATGAAATTAGAACATAATTATTCTTCTCCGGCACAGCAGTCTAAACTCTTGAATGGGTGACGTTTGAAACCGAAGTGAATAATACTGGCTCCCATTACCATGTTGACTTCAAAACCGTTGGAGTTTTTTCTTTAAAATTTGCTATTTTATTGTGTACTCAAAGGCTCAGCATTTGTCATGGTGACATCTCATGTTTTCGGGCCAGCCGATTTTCAATGTCCCTGTTTAATTCCGTAAGTTCTCGCATCTTCCGCAATTGCCAGTGCCGCTTTGGAAGCGAAGAGGTATATCCAGGAGGCTTTCGTGTGCAGTACAGGACCAAAAAAAAAAGGAGGCTTATATAGAAAGATTAAACCCGGGTACATGAACGCTGGGAATCAGACAAAGGTCAGCTAGGAAGGAAGAAAGAATGAAGCATGTATCATGACACTTTATGCTAAGTGACTTTTTTATCTTGTTTTCAGCACCACCCTTGTCTGCTTACCCCCTGTAGTGCAGTGATATCTTCTTCAGTGCAGGGTTGTTGTGTTCAGGGGGTTTCGCCTTTTTCGGGGAATTTGCGGAATAAAAGTTGGCGAAGAGGTTTTTACAGAGTTTAGAGAGTTTCCGCGAAACCGACATAAGCGAAATTGTCTAACTTTATTTAAATTGGTGGAGTGTTGAAGCGGCTGCAAAGAAAGCGAGTGCGAAACAAGAATATTTAGGTCTGTTCAAGAAATTTTCAGTTACGCCATGGAGCATCACTTCCGCAGTGGCTCTGTAGGCATGGCGTTTCTTTCCTGAATGCGAGATTGGCATTGAGTTCTATGTAATTCTATTAATTTCGGTAGAGCCAGAATGCGAAATCGCTATGTACAGCGGTTCACGTACACATTGAAATGCTCCTGGTTTAAGTTATTCCGGAGATCTCTACTATGAAATTTCTCATGCCATTTGCTCTGCTCCGGTGCGTAAAATTATTATTTATTGCTGCTTTCGCGTCCAAGTCTTTATTCACATCGCTCTCCGAGTTCATCCCGAACTGCAATGATTCCGAAGTAGCTTAAACAGCGAACTGCAGCATCTCTGCGACATTAATTCAGAGCCAGTATGACAGACCCGTTCTCTGGCATCGGGTGCAGGATCGGCGTGAAGGGCGACCAGCGCTATGCGGTCAAGATCATCCCTCGGCATCTGGCCCCGCGCGAGTACGTGTACCACTTCCTGCCGCGAGAGCTGGCCATCATCCCCAAGCTGCAGCACCCGAACATCATCCGCGTCTACGACATCCTCGAGATCAAGCGCAAGGTGTTCGTCGTCATGGAGCTGGCCACGCAGGGGGACCTTCTGCTCAAGATCACCAAGGACGGCCGCTTCTCTGAGAGCAAGGCGTTCCACTACTTCGACCAGATATGCGACGCGGTCGCCTACCTGCACCGGCAGAACATCGTACACCGAGACCTCAAGTGCGAGAACATCCTCCTGAGCGCCAAGAGGCAGGTCAAGCTGGCCGACTTCTCCTTCGCCCGGCACACCCGTGAGAGCCTTTTTATTTTCTTTTTTAGAGCAATAGCTTCGTGTCGGTGCGATTCTTGACCTTGTTAAGCCAGCATGACAACATAACCACTTTATTTCAAACTGCCCATAACGGAGGGGTATAACATGGCCACGACGATTCACCATGGTGGCATGACCTTTGACCTTTACCACGGACCTTTGACTTTGTGGTCAGTGACCTAATCGTTAGTAATATTGTGCAACAAAGAGTTTAACCCCGCAAAACTGTGTCTAACCAAGCCGGAGCTATCACTCGACCTTTGGGTGTAACCGTGGTTAAACCGCTGCCACTTTTTATTCTTTCATTAGCGTTGTCTGCCTTCACAGGTGTTTCCGTGGTGTGATATAATGATAATTTGCTGGACTAATTGGTTTCGCATTGTAATAGACCATGCAGCGCCCCAAGACGTAGACAGACGAAAAAAGAAACTCATCGCACATTAGCGCCCTGTTGAAACCAATGAGGAAAAATTAAGCGAGGGATATGGAGAGCTTGCCCGTTTTCTCGAAGCTGGTCGAGAGAAGACTGAAGCGGATGGGCTGCTAAGCAGGTTCAGCTTATACATTTTCAGTAAGCTTGGGAACTGCAACATCCTTCTTATCCTAGCTGATAACTTCAATACGAGAGCGCTAATGCATGTAGTATATACTATAGCCGCAATGCCTTTTTCGAGAAGACAGGACGTAGAGCGCACATACCATAAGTACAGCTTCAATCAGCATTACTTGCAACGTGGCGGTGGTGAGAGTGGCTTAACTTGTGGTAAATAGCAGTTGAATGCCTCATGTGGCGCACTGCGTGTACTGAAGTTCTTTTTGCAGGTGGATGCATAGCCTTTGTCAGGGTGTTCCTGCTTGAGAACCTTTTAGATGTAGATGGAGAAGCTTTCCTTCCTGCGGCGAGTAGCATCAGACTCTCATAGCTTCACGCAGAAGGTACTACATCTTGCATGTTGCAAGTCGTACTGAGCTCGGCGGTGCATCACGAACAAAATATTGACGTGAGAAAACACCTCGATAGCCTTCATAGAAAAAGGGGCGTGGAGACTAGAATGCGGGCGTATAGCGAGGGAAATAAGCCTAGCTTGTTTGCTGATGCGATTGCATTGGAAGCCCATAGGAAAAAAAACAGCGGCTTCCGCCCCCCACGCAATTCCCGTTGTCAAGAGGAAAGTAACGTCACAAGACCGGACGTGACGTCACTTCCGCCAAAGGCATCAAAGCTTCTAATGTTATCGCACTGCCAGCGCATCACAGGTGTGTCTGTGAATTTTCATTTGTAATACCAGGATGGAACAGTCCGTGGGAAGAAAAAAAGACAAAGCGGCGCTGCCCGCGGCCATGTTTTCAGTGTTAGTCTTATTGAAGTTTTTGTACACTGCGCGGTTACTAAAGAATCAGTATAAATTTCCCTTCCTTCCTTTTTTTCGTTTCACCTCTGGTTGAGTCACATTTTTAGGCCTAGTAGCTAGCAGCGCTGTTGTGCCACGTGCTTACGTCTACATGCGCGTCACGTATCGTCCTCCTATGTACGAGTGTAGATGAAGAGGATATTGTCGTCGCGACGAAGTTGATGTCACACGTTGCTATTTATAGTTTTTTACTCTACGTGCTTCCACGAATTTCGCTCTTTCTGGGCCGCACAGTCAATGAAAATTTTCAGCTACTCTGCCTTTCGGGCTGCAAAGACAGTTTAGGCCATTTTTATGGCTCACCAATTAGACTGCGGTATGTTGAACCATACTTTACTTTCTACTGACCTCGCCTGCTTGGGCATATGGTACCCCTGAAATATTTCTCAAACAAACAAACAAACAAACAAACAAACAAACAAACAAACAAACAAACAAACAAACAAACAAACAAACAAACAAACAAACAAACAAACAAACAAACAAACAAACAAGAAAGCAAGCAAGCAAGCAAGCAAGCAAACAAACAAAAGACAAACAAACAAAGAGGTTGGTTGGTTGGGTATTATGGACAGTTTGTGATGGACGAACTGAAAACGAGGCCCCTTGTGCAATAAGTCATCTCCAGCTTGTTCATGCGCACATATTCCTACCACCTGCGCAGACAACGCAAAGAATCGCAAGCTGCTGAGCCGGACGTTCTGCGGCAGCGCGGCGTACGCGGCGCCCGAGGTGATCCAGAACATCCCGTACCGGCCCAAGCGCTACGACTCGTGGAGCCTGGGCGTCATCCTCTACATCATGGTGTGCGGCCAGCTGCCCTTCGACGACTCCAACCCGTTCCAGCAGGTGCGCGCCCAGATGAGCCGCCAGATCAGCTTCCCGCCGTCGTACGGGCTGACCAAGATGTGCCGCAACCTCATCAGGCACCTGCTCGAGCCGTACGTGCTGTACCGCTGCTCCGTGCCCCGAGCCATGAAGCACCCCTGGATGCGCAAGGAACGCATCAAGCGCAAGCTCAAGTGAGTGTGCCAACTTGCTTTGCGAACCTAATTTGTGTTCTATTCAGACAAAACATGCGCTAAACCCATGGACGGGCTAAACGGTCTTACAACCCTTTCACTCTTGTTAAGGCATGCTCTGCAACGAGCCCGTGTTGATGTCCAGTCGCAAAAATTGACGCAAAAAATCATCTGTGCGAAGTGTGGAGACAGCAGCGAACTTGCGGACAACTCTTGGAGGGTGCGGGGCTGTTCGCGCAATTCTTCTTGGGATTAGAGTCGAAAAAGTTTTAGCTAGTGTGCCCCGTTCCCATGCAAAATTTGGCGCTCATGGGAAGGCAGGGAAGGGGGGGGGGGGGCGTACACGCTTCTCTTCCTATCCTCCCCCGTAAATCTATGCATGACCAGGGAAGAGCCACAGCCTTAGTTTACCACACCCATAATAGCGGTGATCAGTAGAAGTATAGTATATGTGGGTGTATTCGTACGCGAGGAGGCCAACGGCGTATTCAGCTATAAAACAACTTCCAGAAGCCTCGACGGAATGCCTCGTTTCCTTCAGCAGAATGTTGATAGAGGCTAGACTGCGTGGTATCTCGAAGCAGTAAAAGTTCTGGCACGGTGCCCGGTCATGCAAATGATTTGTGGCGCGAGTTTGGCGCGCTGGGCAAAGTTAAAGGAAATGCTAGTTTACGCGATCCCGCAGCTGTTCAATGCTGCAGTCTCAACGAAGTTGCGTCTTTCATAGCTTGAGTTGCTTTGGGACGTTAAACCCCTTGAACTAGTCTCAACGAAGCGAAGGGGTCTGTATGGAATCTTCACGCCTAAAAATGTAGAACATGACAACTATTACATGCTACTGCGACAGTGTGTCCAGGAATTTCCCTGCCACCGTTTTTTTGTAGATTTTTTTATCGTTGAGCTTTGAAATGCAGCGAGAGCTGTAGTGACGCTGCAAGTTGCAGGGGTGCCTAAGGGTGCATCAGCAAATATCGGGTTATTTCATATTGGATATCTGTGCGATTGCTTAGACAAGTTTGAAGGATGCTGTACGCAGCCAATAAGATCACTTCTTTCGCACAACCGAATGAACCCTTAGACGTGTAATGGGAAGCTTGGAAATACCTTCAAAGGCGTCGTTCCGCACACGGTTACTGGATGCTCACCAGCTTCGTTTTATTTATGATTGTTAAAGACGACTTCTATAAGTATTGTGCGCGATCCCACCGCTGCTAAAGTTTTAGCGGTTGCACGGTTCATCCAACGCTTTCAACAAATCTTTCCTTCCCATCGCCACAGAAGAATGGAACAACCTTCCTGAAACCGTTGTCATCGAATCTAATCCCACCAGGTTTAGGCAGTTACTAACAGACCACTTGAACCAACTATAGCTACTTCCTTCACGCTGCTCTGCCTGCAATTTGAACTGCTTGTGCCATTGCGTCACCCCCCACAAGTGTTTTCACACTTATTTAATTTCCGCACATTTTAATGTTTAATTTTATATACTACTTCTTTGCCATATATATTCTGTATTATTTGGATTAGCTGACGTTATTTTCACGTCAAACTTGCTGTTCTTGTTATTTTTTGTAAGGCTTTTTTATGTTCACATGCCTTTGTATGACCGCTTCACACCACTGTCTCACCCCCCCCCCCCTCCCCCCTATGTAATGTCCCGGACGGGATCTTTAAGGATACAATAAATAATGACGATGATGATGCATTTCGATTGTATTTCGGGGTCCTGTTTGCGCTGATATTTTTCTCAGCCCAGTGGTTTCTCGCTCCCCACTCCTCGGATGCAGTGCTTACTTTCGACCACGCAGTCGCGCAGCCAGTAACGTTGCGTAAATTGCACACGTGACTATGGCAAATTGGTTTGGCTGGCGCTAGGCCGATAACGAAGCAGCGGCACCGCGGCGCCTTGTATCGCTTTGAACTGCTTTGCAATGATGGAGACAAAGGAAACGAGAAAGGCTGTGACATTCTTTTACACCCTGTGATCAACGTCTATAGGCATGTCACCGACGCGCGTGCGCTTCGGCGAGGCGAAGCGGACGCAGCTATACCGCCGGGAGGTATCGTAGCTTTTCCTGCCACTGCAATTGTTCTTGAAGAACCACATAACTTCTGCCATACCTTTCATCTTGGACCGCGGTTTTGGTAGGGTCTCTTCTATCTTTCCCCTTGGGCATGGTTATGTTGCGTCGTATATGCCTCGTCACGGTTGGCCCCGTGGCCTTATTCTCCTCGTCCATTGGGTTTCCCCTAGATGGCGCCACGGATGATGAGTTCAGCCAACGTTTACTGCGTCGGCACCGGTGCGAGGACGCGCGAAACCTCTCTATAACACCTGTTTCTGCAAAGAAAAAAATGACATTATAGCGCCGCTGTACGCCTCGGACGCCGGCGAGAAAAAAGAGCTGTTCGGGGATATTATTCTTATTTCCCAGTTTCCGCTTTTCTTAGTGCCCGATATTATAAGGTGTTTATTCTGAACATTATATTAAATCCTTATATGACACAATATTGCAGCATTTACAACATGCATTTTTTTTGTGGAACGTCCGATACATGTTTATTCCATACAGAAGCCTTGTAAGGTGCACGATGATATTGTAGCGTATATAGCGTGGAACTTCCAAAGAAGTACTGCTTGATACGAGCCTTATCGCTATCTATATACTTCACCACAAAAGAGTGCGTCCGACTTATATACCTTCTGGGACAGTTTGCATTTTCAAGACGTGCGCATGAGAAAAAAAAGAAAAACTACTTGAATTGGGGCTCGGACAAAAGTTGTGCTGAAAACAGGCCGTCCAGACAACAGCAATATAGCTAGCAGACGGCCGGCACAGTACGCTATGCACAACACTTGACATTCGCGAGGGGAAGGGGTGCTTGCTCTTTTTTGGAATCAGTCCCCAGCTTTGTGAAGCTGACATAAGAAGTCTATACTTATGCGAGAAAAAGCTTCAAAACGCGGCTATGTCTTACCGTGAGCCAGTGGGAGGGAATGTGCGGTTTGTGAGCGATAGAAAGAAAACAGGGGCAAAAATAGCTGTGGAAATATGGCGTGCTTTCCAAACGTCAACTACCGCATCCATAAAGCGATGGAAATGAAAATGGAAAAGCATTGTTTTTCTTTTCCTTTCCTTTTGTTTTTATTTTTCAATGAGAATATTTTCCCCCCTTTCTAATGACGCACCTACTGATCAGCATACAGTCGAAAAACAACGCTTATTAGGTTCACCTCTGTTCCCCCAAGAAGGAAAGCGGTTTTGTGATCTAAGGTTGCGAGCTCGCTTCGCAATGTGAAAGTGATAGGTTTAATTCCCTGCACCTTTGGAAGAAATTTAATTTCTCTTTGCGAGATTTCCACGTTCTGTGACACCACTTTTTCTGGACAATGGTCTTCGTCGCCGATGAGCGATATAATACTTTTGCATTAAAAGGAAAAAAGAGTATTTAATGCTGAGATATATGCCTGCCTCAGTCGAGTAGTGGCGTTGCTCAGGCGGCTTCCGCTAAAATACGAGGGCTTTACCTTCAGAATCTCTCCGCTTTCAACTTGCTGTGCTACTGCGCGTACACTGCGAGTTGAAAAATTGGTTGCTGTTGCCGACTTGTAAATAATATCGTTACGTGGCCCAAGGCGGAGACGACACAAGAACGACCCGGGCATAGCGCACAGCCCGAGAGCACAGAGTTCAAAAGCCCAGGACATGCGTGCCGTCGAAACACTTTGTTACCTCATCTCGATTACTCAATATCCGTTGCAATATTCAGAGTGGCGCTGCATTTCTGCATGGTTTGAGCGCCATTATGTAATTCAAGTATTTCTTCAGTGCGGAAAATGGCAAAACTGACGCCGGACCGCGCCACCAGATTTGTTCGTGGCGAGCAGCTGACGTTTGCTTGCTTGCTTATGCGTACACTTTTCCCGCCTTCTTTGAACGAAGAGTAGAATAGATTTAGATTATGGCTGTACGCATTAGAGTAAATTGATCAGGAATGTCCCACATTTCGACCTGGCTTCACGGGTTTCGTGTATTCACAAACCCAGAAAAGATTCCGGTGACACCACTCGCGTGAACAGCCGCGCCTGCCTTATCAAGACTCGCATGTAATTCCAGTCATATATTATCGAGCAACGACTTATGCCTTTAGTAGTCCTAGCCAAGCAGTTACTGCGTTAGCAGCGTAGTCCTCTTTTGGGAGAAAGACAAAACTTGTTTATTCATTCAGTCCTCAAATGCCCCTGCAGGAGATTTACGTGAGGTGTGCGCGGCTTCACCGAAGAAAGCTTTCAAAGGCGACCCTCAAATTCGTCGCACTGGAGTGCTGTACCGCTTCTACAGATAATTCCTCTGTTTTGCTGCATGCGCAAAAAAAAAACAAAAACAAATGTAAATGCTATGATGTGCGCGGATTGACTGGTCCGGGATGAATGGCGGTGAGTGGGAGATATAACGGTATTATCGATTAGGACATTATAAAACTTGGAAGATTTACATTATTTTTTTGCGCTTTGAGACTAGTGCAAGCCGCTTTTAAATGAATGCGACTGACGTGGACTCCAGTCCACTTTTGGAGGGAGAGTGTGAAGACGTTGAGTAAGAGAGTAAAGGAGGAGTCACGCTTTTTCTGCTCAAAACATGCTGTTTCCTTCAAAAAGTGAACTGGAGTCGACTTGAATCGCATTCATGTAAACGCAGTCATAGGAAGAATGCGAGGTTTTGGCATACATTCAACGGAATTAGAAAGATATATTGTGAGCGTGTGTGGGTAACCAGTCGTGATATGCGTGCCTTTTTTCTCGACCTTCTTCTGTTTGACTGGTTTCCTCTTAAATATGGGACAACTGGCCGAGGTTTCGACTCTGCTATGTGTGTGCGTGCGTGAGTACGCGTGTTTGTGTTTATGTAAAGGCGCGCGCCTCCTCCAGAGCCAATCACCCACCCACCTACCCAATTCCACAGTCCAGAAGCCTCCACCCACTAGAAGCCCGTTCAGAACCGGACCGAAAAAGTGACGGGAAGATGAATTCAAAGGCGCAGTGGGAAGGCTAGCAGTGTAAATGCGAAATGCTCTTACAACTAATACTGCTCATGCAGGTTTATGGAATGACATCACATGATCGTCTGTGCAAATTTTTTCACCACAATGACATCTGAAGCTCACACAGGAGTGTTTCTGGAATGGAGTCCCTCATCTATCATATTGACAGTCTTTAGACAAATGGACTTATTCATTCCTCACCTGGGTCCCTGTTATTCACTAGCAGTGTGGGGCTGAATATTATACAACTGTTTTACAGGGCCCGGAGTTACTATTTCGTGAGGTGATAGAACTAAACACTAAACTACAGTGAACGTGGAGGCAGTGCGCCAGTGTCACATAGATGAATGCGTTATTGTAGTTTCCTTACGTTTCAGTCGCTCGATAGCGCTCACTTCTCTGTGTATAGGCTGCACTGAACGCTTGCAATTGAAATTTAATTTTTTGGCTTCCATAACTACAGTGCATTTGACGGCAGTGCATTTGACGGCAGTGCATTTGACACAACACACAGTGTTGTGTGTCTTCTCGGTGCCGCCTCCTCTGCGTTGAAATGAGCTGTAGCTATGTAGGCCAGCGGATTGTATTATCTTTTGGATTTAGAAGAATCCAAGAGCCTACGCTTAAAGACAAACAGATCTGCCTAACGGCGCCCTGGATACTAAATAAAGATTAAGTAAGACTAAGACGTCCCACACATCCGTCCTGCAGGCACATGAAGGACAGCCGACTGAGCGAGCTCGAGGCCAAGAGCAGTGGCGGCAACGTCAGCCCGCGGGCGGCGCAGTCCGACGTGAGCGTTCCCCATGCCACCAAGGGAAGCCCCGTCCCGAGCCCTGGCGGCCTTCGCTCCATGTCGGCATCCGGGCTGCCCCACTACGGCGCCGGAGGAGGAGGCGGCGGAAGGCGCAGTCCCAACGGCAAAGCCCGCTTCACGGCGGAGTCGCCAACCTTCTACAGCAAGACGACGTTGGCCAGCCAGACGGATGAAGGCCCCATCGGGTGGCAGCAGCCGGGCTCACCGTACAGGCCCAACCCTCTTCTCCAGCAGCCCATGCGTCACGGCCACGGGGCCGTCAACACCCGTGTGCACCCGTATACGACGGGCGGCTACCAGGCCGCCGGCGGCTACGGCTACGGCATGTACGGCGGCGGCCAGATGGGAGCCATGGGAAACATGGGCATGATGGGAGCGGCGCCGGGATACATGCCGGCCATGGGGAACATGCCTGTAGGAGGCATGTCTCCTGGCGGAGGCATGTTCCCCATGCAAGGAGGGGCGCCCATGATGGGGATGCCACCACGAAGGCGCAGGTCAGGAGGCAACCTGAACGTGAATGTAGTGACACCGCACGGCGAGATCTCCGTGTCCAGCAGCTCGTCTGGATCGTACCTCTAATGGAGCGAACTATGTGGACCTCTTCTGCGACTCACGAAAGGACCGACCGCTCTTAACTTCTCTGTTAAAAGAACTTTTGTTTTTTGTGTCAACAGGGCCCAGGCAGCTCACGAACTATGGACGACACAATCTTGCGAAGTGCCAGATATACTCAATGTGTGGTGTAGGCACGCTGTAGCCAATTCAAAAGAGGTCTGAGAGGCTTGACGGCGGCATAAAATTCTCTTAACGCGATCATGATGTCGGTCCCGTTGCGAACATTTGGTGCATAACAGTTACTTCTGCTAAGGTGGTCATTAGATTTTGCACATGTTTCGAAATTATGCAACAAATGTATTTTCTATAGTTGCAGTAAAGCAGCACGGCCACCAAGTTTTGATATAAAGGACTCGTCTCAAAAATGTGAAAAATAGTACCTACAATGGTCTCTTATGCTCTATGTCGACGGTTCTGTTTAAACCGCAGCGAACACCTTTCGTTTATAGCGAAATGCAGTAACGCCTGTGTACTGACATTAGGCGATAACAACACCTGTCTACCCTGCTTAGGTGGCAATAGCGCCTTTGTACTCACAATAAATGAAAACATCTGTGTAGTCAAGTGTTAATTCTAAGTGCCTTCAAAATAATCCGGAGCCACATGCATACATTACGTTGAACGTATTGGCACACTGTTTGCTATGAGGCATGAATAACTCAGTTTTTTTGGTCTTCTTATTTGGTCAGCGTAAAAACCTTCGTGGCATGCGCCCTTTCACTACTTGCGCGTGAGGTAAGTGGATGCAGAACACAACTTATTCGAGTTCCTGCGAACTTCACTGCGCTGCGTATTGCGTCGACCAAGTGAGTTCAGTACGAATGCAACAGCACGCGGCTACGTGTTTCCAGGCTGAGGCCTGTAGCACTTTGCGCTGTTTATTTCTCTCTGTACCCTAGCCCCAACCAAAGATCCTAGAAAACAAAAATATGCCATTGCGTCACGCTACAAAATGCAGAACGCATGTTTTCAATTGTGTTGTATGGAGCGTAGAAAATGGCGTGGAGCTTGCTTTTAATGCCACGAACGTGCGGTGACAGACAGGCGCTATCCAGTCTAATAGGCTCCTCGCTCTGATGGATGTGTTGGAGACTTTTTCCTGCCTCCACTATATTATGTTAGGAACATTTTTTTTTTGGTTTGATACGCGACTCTTGATTCTTTTCCTGTAAGCCCGCGCCTGACAGTATTCGTTAAATATGGAGGTGAGACGAGTGGACCTAAGGAAACGACATGGCGTCTTTTCTTTTCTTGGTATAGATATTATTCACTTGCTTCTAGGCTCTGCATAGAGTATGGGCAAGCGAGCGATTCGGCTTTTCCTACTGGGACTGAGCTTACTGCAACTCTTGAGTAAGTAACACGAATTCTGATGGCTCGTTAGGAGGACTGGTACAATGGCACTGCGCGTGGTTTAACTGGCCGTGCTGAACTCTTATCGCTCGTGGTTGCATTGCTATTGTGAGGCAATTTTTAATTCATTTTTTATTTTCGACGAACCTTATGTTCATTTTCAACCTATCCCTTTCAACTCGCGGTGTTAGTCCATGATTTGTTTTTTCTTGGCCTTATAATCCCCTTTTCGAGCGATGTTGCACAACTCATGGATGTGTTCGTCCTAAGTAGTGTACTTCCTTAGCCGTACGCTTCTATGCTGCCCAGTGTGCTAAACGGTCAGGGCTTTTAAAGCTGTTACCTGTCCTCCTGGTAATTTTTTATTACGGTATAAATTCGATTTGATTTGACAAGCTAAGGGCGACAACGGCGAATGTATCATGAAATAATTTTGTGACTACTCAGGTTTTGCTGTCGAAAGTCTCGACAATTATCTTCCAGCAAATATTTTGTCTTCTCTTGCTACTATTATACCTTTCAACAATTTGTGCACTGGCATATGCAAGAACACAAAACTGAGTGTTTGGTAGTCGCAGCGCCATCGCTCGTTCTCATTCAGTGTATCTTGGTATTAGCAAGGTTCTCAAGTCTATCCACCTGTAATACAAGGAAAATGGCCTTCCAGGACTGCTATTTCTCAGAAACGTGTGGTCATAGTAGTTCTCATCCAAATTCGTCGCAAAAAATCGAAGAACCCTAACAATGTGCGAACTAATGCCTATTTACCTGTGTGTAAGTAATCTTAAGTTGGGCGTGGCGCATGAAGGATGTCGACATATTAAGATCAGCCTCGGATGCCCGCCGACAGGGATAGTGCTGGTGAAAGCTCAGCGTGATATCATCACCTCAGCATTTCTTTTTTTTTTTGAAGATGTCGAACGAAGACCATGAGTTATTTTTTTGTATTCTGACCCCTGTCCAGAGCTGGTTTCATCATCAGGCAAGATATTCTGGTGCTGAAGGCCCACACATTGTACAAAGACAGGAACAGAGCTTCCTCGCTTTGGTTCTAGATTCTTCATAATCATGCACTAACTAGCTCATATTCATGTACCCTCTAGTTTCTTCTCTTCGAGCACGAAAGAAATGATAAATATTAGATAGCATCAAAACTCGTCCAAGGATACAAACAAACACGGTGTCATCGGCTGCCAATGTTACGGGAACGGCCTGTTTGGATGAGGAGGGTTTGATCATGTTTGACTACCTTGACGCTGGACAAGCCACTATTATGGCCCGGTATGCCGAACCGCCCCATAAGCTCCGTCGTAGATAGCTGGTTAAGCGACCTGGAATAAAAATCTCCCTTGCAGTACGAGAATGCGCGCTCTCACACTGCTGGTTTAACGGTGAAAGAAAGTGACAAAACGCGGTGGGAAGATCTTTCGAGCTCACGTTAGAGTCCTATGGCCTGGTTCCTTCCGGTTTTCATCACCTCGAGTAAGCAAAACACGCGAGGTCAGCAGGTGACCCAGGAGGTGATTCGTGCGTGTCTACCTCAGTATGGCTGGAATGAAGTTCTATCGGAGTGTTAACATCTTAACCTTCAGGTTGACGGGAAAGGTTCGTGCGAGGAGACGGGGTCTGTGAAAAAAATTAACAAGTATCCGCGAAAATAAAATTCCGCAATTTCATTTAGAGATTTACTCTGCAAAGTCGCTAAGAATGGTTACTCATTTAAACATGAATGTCGTATAATCGAAATGCCGTATAATCGGAAGTTTCTTTTAAAGCCCCCCAATCTGTCTAAAGGAGCACACACACAAAATTTTGATCGCAAAAAAAAATGATATATGTTTCATGGCCGTGAAGAGATTCCTTCCGGTAAGCTTTTGTTGAAGGCGTTGAGTGGTAAATAATTTATTATACTTTGGAAGTTATCAGAGGAGCCGCTCGGCATTTCCAACCGCATAGAGTGAGGACAAGGAGCACTTGCCCCAATTGCGACGTTAACGAACACAGCGGGTGTTCAGAGGACCAACCAGTGTTTGCCGACGATGCCGACGTCATCAGGAATGTGGTTGTCCAGGTTGACCGATCGAACATGACGTCAACATGCTGGCGCTAATCGATACCGAAACAGGCTGTATAAGTTAAAAAAGAAGGTTGGACGAGTTGGTACTCCACTGAGTAGAAACAGCGTGATGAAACGGTGGAAAGACACCTTGAGATATACTGCAGTGATTGGGACAGCAAAACATGCAGGCCATACTTCGGGAAAACGAAAGTGTTGAACAGGCATAAAAGACGTAACAAAGTTGAGAAGAATCGACTTTTGGGCGAGTTGGTGCATGATTCGGTGATACAAGGCGCAAGAGTGGACAAGACGAAACGAAGAACGAACACGGAGAAGGCGCATACAGACATAGCAGTCAGCTGACTCGCTAAGTTCTTCAAGAAGCAGAAATCGAGAGGGTAAAGAAAGCACATGTCAGCAGTCTCTCTGTGGCAATAACAACAAGTGAACTAAGGTTTTTGCCCAGTACTAAATAACGTCCTCGTTGTCGCCATGAACAGTTGTGAGGTATGTATCTTCTCCTGAGATTGTCGATATGTTATCCTTTGCTGGTTGAGACTGTCGCATATATTTCTGTGAGCCAAGCAATAAACTTCAGTTAGAAATCAGCGGTCGTCCTTGTGTGTCTTCCTTAGTCCCAGTTTCAAATCGTGCTGTTTCTGCTAAATCTCCATTACAAAATCAGTTGTAATTAATTATTCACGCTTCTAACTGATGTTTTGAGCTCATTTTCATGATTACGGGACCCGTAGACCCCTTTCATGTAATGCACACCCAAAGACTTTGTGTCTGTAGCCCCTCAACTTTGCGAGAGCTTAAATCTGCTGTGATTGATCTCTTTTCAATGAGAGCTCAGAAGCGGATTTCTCTTCACAGAAGACAGCCGCAGCTGGTGCCGAAATGTTTTCTACGGCATCTAGGGATGCAGTGACGAAGCACCTGTTTCAGTGCTTAATTTTACTTTCAGTGTTTTAGTGCTTAATGTTTCAGTGCTTAACTCATTTTAAGCAATAAGTCGTGTTGGCAGGAAGAAGCTTGCCTCTACCAGGCAATTTATCATGAGGCTATTAAACTTCAACAAAATATCTGTACTCTTTTATAAAGCCTACGAGTTACATGACACAGGTATTATCTTAGTGATGACGACTATCGTGATGTCCAGGTTAAGCGGTAGCACTTATGAGAATATCCGAAGGCCAAGGCAGATGAGGTAACACACACTGTGAAACTTCTTTATGACAAACTATTTATAGACGGAAGTCCTTCACAAGGAAGCGAGACTTGCATGAGGTGATGCGGCTCAGGCGGCCATGATATGCTGCTAAAGTTAACAACATTGGTAATATTGTTTGTTCTCTTTGTCTTGAGTTGCAGAAATGTTGAAAACAATGATGGCGAACCATCTGCCTTGAGTTACGTGAGTGCTGAAGTGAATCATGGCTAGAACCAGCAATAAATGATAGGGAGGTATTTTTGGTTTTCTTTAACGTTCACCTCAAAGGCAGTATACGACGCACAGTAGGGATGTTTTCGTACCTGCTAAGAACACTCTTTAGTGTAGAGAACTTTGTATTGACAACAACTTAGCTGAGTCCGTTTGGTGCCAAATCACATAGTGCGAAAGCTCTTGTCTCGTTCTCTGGGACTTTTATAGGCCACCTGCTTGCAATTTTGGTACAATTCACCAAAAGCACTTTCCGGAGGCTGTGATGCTCTCGGCGACGGTTTTAACCTACCAGCGGTCATGTGAAAATATGGTCAAAGTGTGTTAACTTTTAACAGAAAAGAGCCCTGTGAATTGATTACTCTGTCGGATACCATTGGGTATTGCTCAGCATGTGTCGGAACGAACTCGTGTGGCTATAACAAAATCTATTTGCTGTTTTGTAACAATCCCTATATCGTTGGCGTTGTTCCCAGGATCATTGACCATAATACAGTTGCTTCAAATTTAATTCTAGTTTCTCGCAAGGACATAAAAATGAAGATAAGAGAATGTTTTGCAGAGCGCAGCTCTTAGGCGCCCGTTCCAGTGTTCCGCGTCGTAGTCGCCCGCGTCGAGGTTGTCGGAGCAGTCAGCGTAACATACCACCTGACAACCGTGGCAAGAAGTAGCAGAGCAAAACGCCACCTTCCACGGCGAGAGCGGAGGAATGGACAACCGGAAGGGGGCTGCCACAGGAAGATCCCAGAGGGTGGCTAGTAGTGAGAAGAGTTGCGCTCAAATCTCGCATTACTGACTGCCGCAATTGTCTAATTTTTTTTGAGAAGGGAGATTACAGGACGACTTAAGGACAATGAAAAACCAATTTTTGCTGTTTGAATGCATGGCAGACACCATAGACGTATATAGCTTGCGGCTATTATTCCAAGAAAATCTTACTTTCACCTATAATCATGTGCCGGGCATATCGTCTTCGCAAAGGCAAGCTGTCTACGCTGACGACATTACTATATTTACCATGAAAGGCTCGGATGGGGACGTAGAGAATGCGCTCCTGGAGGCAACGGAATCCACTGTATGCTACGCGCAGCGCGCGAGCTAGACATGCTCTAGAAAGAAGTCGGAACTGCACCTGGTATACTCACGTCTATGTTACCCGGCATGCTTCAAACAAGGCAGGCTCATCCGCATCGCAGGACGAGTATCGACTCATGCATTTGCCGCTTGTGCTTTTAATATGTAATAATGACATTAATTCAGGCATTCAGCCTAAGATTCGGTTGTTTACCGATGATCGCGTTCTGTTGGAAACACATTCTGGGGATAAGGATCACTCACAGTTAATTAATGACCTGAATTGTGTTGAACAATGCTACTCTAAAAAACAGATGCCTTTGGGTGTGAAAAACCGCGCACGTGTATCCTTCCCGCGAAAACAACACAAACTAAATTATCAATATTGATTGCATGGACTGATAATTAAAGAGAATATACGTGTAAATAACTTGGAGGGCTTTTTTAAAAAGGCGGTTCATGGATAGCTTACATTTCTAATGCAGATAGCGGGGCCGGGCGATCCCTCAGCTTCTGACAACAAGAGACAGCACATAATGCTCTTGTCAGGCCAATTATCGAGTATGCCTTCCCTCTCTAGGATTTGGGTCACCGTGTTCACATTCATGCACATTACAGAATCCAGTCTCTTGCTGCCAGCTTCGTCTTGGGGAGGTACTATCGCTTTCTGAGTTCAATTGTGTTAAGAGAGGAACTTGGCGAACGGCGGAAAGATCTACTGCTGAAACTCTTCATTCTACACTTACCACAATCAAACGGGAATCTCTTCACCTTGCTGTCATCATTCACCACTTTATCCCTATTTCCGAAAAGAACACAACTGTAAAGTTCGGTCGTACGCCTACAGGACAAATAATTTGAAAAATCTTTTTTCTTTGTACTACTGAAGATTGGAAGGGTGCACGTGCGAAAGTGGCGCGCCGCAACTCTGTGGATGGATTTTACAAAGCCTTTTGTCCCCTGCAATGACGACCGTGGCGCTGTGGGTTCTTTTTGAATAAAGATTAAAAGAGATTAAAGAATGAAAACATGAGGTTGCGATGTTGAAGTTAATGACTGAGAGCACGTTGAAATGCTTGCTCAGTTCTAAAAAAACATACCAAATAAAAATATCCCATTTTCTTATTATAGCGCATGGCTTTGTATTGAAACATCTAGCTGTTCTGTGTGCCTTCTCTTGATCTCTCACCTGCAGTAATACCTTTTGTACTCACTGAGTGACGACACCTCGTTTTCTACCCCCTATATTCGCAGCTGGAGTGTTTGCAGAGAAATGCGAAAAGAAGTTCTTGCGGAAACTAGTAAGTACGCTGTTTCTGTGTGAACATAATCTTTTTTTTTTCATTATTAGGCGCATAACTCCGCGTCTTTGAAAAATAGAGCTTTCTTAGAGTTTCCGCAGCTCGCGTATAAACTCTCCATTTTTGCATACTATAGCGTGAATAGGGGGGTATTTAATTTAGGCCTCTCCGAAAATGCCTGTCCTTACTTGAGATCTGTAGTTCATAAAATGGAAGTTTAGGTTGGGAGACTGCGAGTAATTACGAGTAGAACTCGCCCCTCACTATCAGAACTGCAACAAGAGTTGAAATAAGTGGTTTTGTGTGAAGCTCGAGTGATGGAAAATCTCTGCTGTAACTTACCGTAGAGAATTTCCTTTTCTCATTCTCATCTGTCCTCACCATTTAGATCTACCCATACTCCACTCCTCTTTCTTCGAACTCTTGGTTTACTTCAGACCAGATTGATCACCAGCCATTCTTGGCCGCTAGTCACAGCAAATTTTTAGCGTCTGAGGGCTGTGTTCGGAATGAAGTTTCTTTGTCTCTCATGTTATTTGGTAGCGTGTATGTTCCTTTTCTCTAGCCGACAGTATTTAGGTGGGCTAGCAAAAGATAAAGAAACAGGAAAGAGTAATAGTGGAGGTTAAGAATATTATTGGATGTCTTTTCGTTCTCATCACTGACATTCTTCCAGGGGCTCACTGGACACGTCCACTCGTGCTGGTACTTCTGCAAGGGCTTCATACCCAAAATAGGCTACGAATCTGACGGGACGCCGTGCACAGTGAGTATATGTGGCGGTGGCTTTAAGGGTTCTGTTCTGCAAAAGTACAATAGTGTACGTTGTCGTTGTTGTGAGCGGAGAATCCTGATTGGTGGTATAGGTGGCTACGACACACGCGAAGCTTTGGATTTTAAAATGGATTAAAAGGTTAGAAAGATGCTGATTATAAGGTGGCAAAAGTACTGAAACGTCATCAGGACATGTAAGTATCGAATCTAAATAAACTGCTTTGAAAAGAAAATTAGGATAATTAGCCAGGAATCGAACCCCTGACCCTTAGGTTGCAAGTTAGACAGGCCGCCCGTAAGCCACGCAGCCAGTTTCGTACAGTTTCGTTACAGCGGATGTTTATATGTGTGTCGTGTGGTCTTTCACATAACATGGAAGCAATGTCCGTGTCTTCGTATAACGCGATAATTTGATTTGATTTGATTTATTGGGGTTTAACGTCCCAAAGCGACTCAGGCTATGAGGGACGCCGTAGTGAAGGGCACCGGGTAGTGAAAGGCACCGGAAATTTCGACCACCTGGGGTTCTTTCACGTGCACTGACATCGCACAGTACACGGACCTCTAGAATTTCGCCTCTATCGAAATTCAGCCGCCGCGGCCGGGATCGAACCCGCGTCTCTCGGGCCAGCAGCCGAGCGCCGTAACCACTGAGCCACCGCGGCGGGTGTATAACGCGATAACGCTGCGTATAGCGCGACAGTGTATACCTTTAAAAGTGGAGCTTAAGTGTCCCCAAATTTTTATTTCTTCCGCTTACATGGCACGACTGCTGTTTGTCCGAATCTCTGTATAACATCGAGTACCGCAGAACAATAGCCAGAACTGCAGTAAACAACACCGAGTAATTTAACTATAAAAAGAGAAGAATTGATCGTGTAGGTTGGAGATTTCAGTCCCTTGTGAACTCACTTCTCTAACAGAAGAGAAATCTGGTGGTATCAAAGCGCACTATTCTATGCGCATTGACGCGGCTGAGCGATAAAAGGTCAACCAGCCTTCGGACGAGAAAAGCGGATTAGAGTGATAGCTAAACCGGGGAATTTCTGAGGTAAAAAATGCTTCACAGCTTTATTATGACGTAACTGAAAGTTGCCACGTTCACCTGGGCATGACATTGAATACTTTCGGAAATACGTCCATGTGGCTATGCCGTGCAGGGGGCCTGAATCATCATGGCCTTGGAGCTGGCGCTTTAACTTGTCGGGGTGACAAGTGACGAGCGTATTTAAGTTATCGATGTTCCTTGATCAGCTTGGCTGAGAGCGAAATGTGTGGAAGGTTTTTTCAAGTATGTGTAGCGTTTAACGATCCTAAAGGTGACCAGGCCAAGGCGAAATTGCCATAGGCCCATGACTAGGACAAAAAACTGATGATTGACGGCTTCAGAATCATTATACCAACTTTTGGTGCTTTAAGGAAGAAGTGTTTGCAATTTCGGGTTCTCTTTTTGCTTAGCGGATTGGCTCGACGAATAAATGTGTTTGGTGGCAAACAATTTGCTTGAAATGAGGTGACCGTCTTGCAACTTTAATTCGAGCTTGCATAGAGAGAGAGAGAACGATAAAACCTTTCCTTTTCTCCCAAAAAGGTGGTATCTGTGTTCTGGGCATCCTCTAGCGCATGTTCAATGTACCGAAAAATGGTCCGAGGGGTCTTGGAGGGTGCTATTAGAACTGGGCTGGATCTAATTTCTGCGGTTTCAGGGCTCAGGTTTCCTTTGCCTTCCTGGACTTGTCGTTGGGCTAAGCCTTTGCGCCCAGTTACGAGGGGAGGGGGAAGACCAGACGACATATTAGCAGAGGATGAAAAACGTGCAGCACATTATACATATAGTGAAGGCTTCCCGGGTTGTTGTCCCTGCGGCTTGGGCAGGGACAAGGGCCGAGGTTTTGATGTGGAGAAATGGGAAGAACATATTTGTTTTGATGACTGAACAGTGTGGGACTGAATGTGCCGGAAGAGGTACTGTAAAAACAACTGAAGCGAAACGCAGCGTCGAGTAACACACTGTGAGTAACCGGAACAAGCTTAATAAATGACCTAACGAGAAAAAGGGAGCTGAATGTGATTTTAAAGGAAATATGCGTACAGAGCATTATGTGAAGGCTTCCTGTAGAGTGCATGTTCTTCCGGATCCAATGATTTTCATAGTGATACGAAACAATTGTAGAGAAGAAAAGGAGAGAAGAATTAAGTGTGATTCCCGCCATATTCTTCTTTCTATACTTCTGACCTTACTCTAGAAATTCTTCCGGCCCGGCGCATGCAAGGATGGAGGCTGTGTAACGGACGTTCCTCCCGACCCGACTCTGCAGAACCCCTCTGGACCCGGTGGCCCTAATCGCAAACCAGTTGCGCTGGCCAAAATCAAATCTGCCAGAAAGAAACTGCCTCCCTTCAAGAGGCAAACACGAAAATCCAAGACGACCAGTGAACCGACCAGTACGAAACCAGCGAGGAGGTTCGGATAAGTGCGAAGAAAACACCGCGAACGCGTCCTGTCCAGTCAGTTTGCAGCTGTCCTTGGACTTCAAAATAAGCTTTGGATGCAACCAGCGGCGTATATTCTTCGCTGGGCTACGTTTACCTTATAGGGTACAGCCCTTTTTCCGTACAGGATCTGTATATTGTAGCAACTGCTTTTTCGGTTTAGTCATTCGCGTCTTGAACAATTGAAAACCAAAACTTTGATACCAGAAACGACGAGTGGCTTTGTTTGCTGGATCCCGACCCTGACATCACAGGCAGCGATTAACTTTGAGAAGTGCATAGATAGGAAAAAAAGGGCGCAAAGTATGGTCCCCATTCGTATTTCATTGGCGATGATTGTGTCTACACTTATGCCGAGGGGAGTGTGTATTTGGGTGCAAGGTTACCAGCTGGGGGAATCCTGTACGTTGGCAAACGACTGAAATCATTTCTCGCGGAAAAAATACAAATTGCTGTTATTCTGATGCAGCGATGACATAAATTTGCACGTACCGTCCTTGCCTAAAGCCACCAGACACAGATGTTTGCTTCTCAGTCGGATAGTGGAGCCCTTATACGGTACCCCTAACGATAAAAAGGTCTAGAAAGGATAGACTTAAAGGGCCACTGACCACCCTCGGGTCGCAAACACTCTCTACCGCTCTTGGAGCGAGCCTCCTCTCCTTCCGTTCCCTCCTTCCGTTCCCACCAACTCACTCAGTTTTATTATTTTTTACTTTTTATGGCTAGGGTTCAAGGCTGTCGCCGTACGCTCCCTCCGCAGTTTTTTTTGTGTTGTTGTTGTTGTTGTTCCTTCATGCGGGTTTCTAGGCATATGCCAAAACAGAAGGCGCTGCGGAAAGCGTTGTGCAGACGACGCGACGGCAAGGCTACGCCCAACCTTCTCCCGTCAGTCAGAACGATGCACCAACGGAGTGCCTTTACCGAAAGTAACCCCCATGACGTCTACGGGGTTCAGAGTAGTGGGGCGGGGACGTTTTTGTTGAAGGAAAGAACGAGCGGGCTTTGATTTGAATTTTCGCAGCTTTTCGGGGCGCGCATGGCTCTAGTATTTTGCAGAGGTTATCTTCGATGCCTCATCTATGCAGTGGGCTTGTTTTTCAAAAATGTCCGGACCCTGGTCAATGGCCCTTTAAAGGCAAAGAAGTGCCATCAGTGATCCGCTACACGACTAAGGAGCAAACCACATAGGTTTGCTACTTTTGGAAAAGACGGTACCAATGCAAGAAGAGCCATTCGTTGACGTTTATGCCAAGCGATCCCACATGACTGTGAGTTAATACGACAGTTCACCAACTGGCCCGAGCGATACGTCCGATTAAACTCGCAAAAAATTCGATCTTTTTTTGTTTTCCGCCGACATCGAATGCCGAATCCTCATTATTCAGTGACTCACATGCTTTCCTCTCTTTAGTAAAGTTGGAACATCTTAGGTTTTGAAGCCAAGTGACGATTGGGCACGCACCTGATTTCTTCTGAACTTGCACTCGCTCGAATGTTTGCTGCAAAAATGATGTCAAGAGCCAAAATAAGAAGTTGCCTGAGCTCCGTTAGTCCTTTGACTGCCCCAGACAAAGCAAGAAAGATACAAGTGCATGCTTTATTGAGCGTTCGCATGTTTTATTGGGGCGCGTTTTCTAGCTCCAGCGAAGCGCGTGATTTATTGACTTCTATGCAGTTCTTTTAAAACTTTTCCTTTCCTACTAGTTCGAGAGTTGAAAAAACAAAAAAAAAACATGCTCAAGACTATTTCGGTCATGTATTTGTACATCTTTGCTACCGGCAGCGATGCCAGTCATCTGCTTTGTTAGAAAGACAGCGGAGCGGTATTGATGCTAGGACAGGGGGAAATGTCGAACGATCTTTTTTGTGCATAAATACTCGCACAAATTAGTTGTTCATGCCATGACATCTGCTTTCTGCTAACTGGCCCAAAAATAGCTCAAGAGGAGTCTCCACGGGTGAACTCAAAATGCCAACGAATGATTCCACAACGTTGTCTGAAAGGGCCCAACCAAATAATGCCTTTTAAGAATGCACATGTTCGAATTACCATCTTAGACATAGAGATCCTTTCAGTGATGATACCTTGGCCCGCCATGGCCCGACTTAACAGCCTGTCATATTCCCAGTCAAGTCACACGGCATTTAAAATGTCACAGGTGGCTCGCATTGTGATAAACCAGAGTTTCGAGAGGCAGAAAGTCGCCGAAGGTATTTTAAAAGAAAGGTGGAGAACAGATCACAAAAGAGGCTATAGCAGCACACTTAGAAGCAAAGAAGATAATGCTACTGACTACATGACTAATGCCTACTGAACAGAAGTTTCAATGCATTTTGTTTTTGACCGAGATTTGAAGGAAATAAGTTTTTCATGTTTAAGGTTAAATTTCTTCAATGTGATTATTTTCTCTCATTGACTCCTTATTAGAAAAGTAAGAAAAGATAAGTGGCTGATCTCTTTCCCAGCTTCTGGTTTATGGTTTAGGGTGGTTTAACGTACCGGAGCGACTAAGGCTATGAGAGACGCCGTAGTGGAGGGCTCCGGAAATTTCGACCACCTGGGGTTCTTTGACGTGCACTGACATCGCACAGTACACGGGCCTCATCCACACAGAAACGCAAAGCTACTGAGTTAGAGTAGTACAAATACACACAGTAGGTCTTTTACCACTATAGCGTTAACAAGTGAATGTCACAGAAAAGCCGACGTCGTTGACCATGAAAAAAAAAAGTCCATGAAAAATCCCCAGAGAAGCAACCTAGGTAGAAAGTGGGCCGTCTAGGTCACGTGACCTTGTGGCGCCATCACAACCTGCCCACCGGATTGTGAGAAAACTGCCCACCGTGACAGGTGCCAGCTAAATTTATGATTGGTCGCGACATGTTGCTCGGGAAGAGCAACATAGGTCGCACAGGCCCCACCGCTATGAGCACCTGCCATTGCAGGGCAGTGGCGCATCGCTGCATCACTGCGCCAGGAGTGGTATGAGGACTCCCAGTGATATATGAATGTAAAGCACAGAATGACCAATTTCGCATATGTGGACATTAATCAATTAACTCTACCGCGTCGCACCCTGCAGGCGGAGGTCGAGTTCTCCAGTTTTTTCTAGGAGAGTTCTCTTCTACCAGAACGCATGAAATATATGATTCCGGAAGAGTGCACACATTGTATGTATTCTATAGAAATCTATAATGCCAGTTCAGTAAAAAGATCGGGAGACCGAGAAATGAAATAACACAAACCCGAATGACCTACGTATAGTAGCTGCTATGAAAAAGGGTTTTAAATATGCCTCAAAATGTATGGGAAAAAGAGGGCCTACCCTGCACCGTTAACCAGGCATGGATCATGCCATTTAGTTGTTGAAATATGCAGTATGTTGTAAGTACTTTTCCGATTGCGCGTTCTGCTCGTTATACGAAACCGTTAGCGTCTACAGGGGTGAAGTTACAAAGCTTCAGGTGACGCACACCCCGTCAATTTCGCACGACGACTGCAGGCTTGCCGAGGCATCCTGGAGGCTCATGCTGAACCATTCAACTGCGATACGCTTGCATGAACCAACTTGATACACTTCCGGCGCCTCCTGGTTGGCACTAACACCACGCATGTGGGTTTCAAAGCAGCAAAGCTTTCGGTCTACAGCTTAAATTGATAGGACGTATGGATCCATGGCAAATATCGACACCCCCGAAAGCAGAAATCTAAATGTCATCCTGTCTCTTTCTTGCATTCTTTGGGGGGTCATAACTGAAATCGACTCTCTAGGCACTGAATGCAGCGGCCCAAATAGAAAAGAGCCTAGTTAACACCCTTGGCGTTCGAATACTGCGGACACCGTGAAGTAAGTAGCGTTTGCAAGGCGCAATGTTGCGTTATGCTGACAGCAGGTGGTCGCGAATCTGGCGGTTGTTGCACAAAAGGATGGTTTGCAGCTTTGCAATGTGGTAAAGTAAACAGTTCGTATGAATTTACAATCTTTATTACAATGTGCGCATCAACTTCGTAGGTGCTGATCCGACTTTTGGCCTCATTCGCTCCTCGCTATATGACAGCATGCTTCGATAAGTGTGTCCTGCACGTGATTTCTTTGAATCAGGTGTTTCCACTGGCGTGGCTCGCGCACTACTACGCATACTGAGTACGCGGCGGCAGGGTGTCTATCTGTTACGAGTAGTATTGTTAATTTTAGTGTAGTCAAACATGTTTCAGCCCCATGGAAGCCGTTATCTGCCATCAAACGCCTCCGTGGAATGCATATCAGCGTGTGCATTCTTGTAGGCATTTCACGGAGGAACACATTCGGTCTTACACTACTTTACTATGATAGATGCTCGCTGTTGAACTTGAACGTGAGCTTCAAAGCTGCAGCATGCCATCCGATAGCTGGCAATAATACCGTTGAGAGGCGTCTGTTATTAACGCAGAACGTTTTGCACGCATGGTTCTGTACATCACGGATATCCTGAACCTAAGGAAAAGAACTAACGAACAACCCCGGTGCGAGTAGGAATCGAATCCGTTGTGATATGGTTTTCTGACGCAGATAATGGGCTCGCTACCGATTTACGGATGAGCGCTGTGTTAACCAACAAGACACATGGTTGCACATGCCTGCAAAAGGAAAAAAAGATACTATGCCATCTTGCAGGCGGCAGATGAGAGCTGTGAGAAGAGCACGAACCCCTTTCGTCGCCAGCCGAATTTGTGATTTCATACGCGAGAGCATAGGCGAGTTGTTCGTTTGCTTGAAGTGGATGGCTGCCGCTTGTGAACCACAGTTATTATGAATTACTGTGACTTAAAATTAATGTCCTGCTCGATTTCTAGCTTTATAGAGACAAATAAAGGTGCCGACGCAAGAAAACTTAATCAGCTGCCGGAGTGCGAAGCTTCGTAATGAGGACACCGAGAAACCGATTGTGCAGTGATACTTCGAGTGAGGAGGAGCGATGGTGCTGCGCGGTGGAGGAATGCGAAGCTACCATCATATTGTGGCACAACCAAACGGGAGGTCGCTAAGATCGCGAAAAAACAAACTGACTATCCATGTCGTCATCGACAGTAGCAATAAGCAATACACACATCGAAGAAAATTCGTAAGCAGCGCACTGTGGGATGGCACACAGGTGGTGGTAGCTGCACTAGGGCCTTTAGGAACCTTCGCCATTAGCCAATTTTCTTAGCTGGAATAGTGTTTTTTTTTTTTTCGACGCTTTTGATGTCTGGCAGTGCCGTCCATACGCGGAAGACAGAGATGGCGCCAGCGTGCGCTGTACAAAGGGCTGAGACCTTGGTCGCAGCCGGATACCACTCCCCCCCCCCCCCCCCATACCATCGACTGAACGTGGCTCACCACTGCCACATGTAGCGTGTGCTGGTTCCAACTTTTATTTAGCATGTGGTCAGTGCTTGTCATGCGAATCGCCACAGGTGGCGTTCAACCGCTTCTCTTTATAGTGCTAGGCAGCGTATTCAACGCCCCTCACTGCACTCCTAAGCTTCCCTTCGCTGTTTCAAGTGTTGCAGCGCTCGCCTGGTCTTCAGCGCCCTTCCGAAACATCTGCGGCGCAGAAAGAATGAATGAGATATGCTGAAGAGGACGATATCCAACGGGAGGCTACTGATCCGCAGAAGCACCGCGAAGGGCTCGGGCGATAACCAAGAGGTCTAAGACGTCAAGAAATTATGTTGTTTGCTTTGCAGCGCTTCTGGTTTGAATCTTGCTAGGGGCTGAAGTTTTTACAGGGAGAGCCGTTTATGCTACTTTTTAGAGAGGCCTCATGTGATAATATTCAGCCTAGACCATTAGCACCGCGTCCAGCTGGCTTGACGTCACCCCGACCAACTTCCTCCAAGTCTCGCACTTGGTGCGATTCTTAATAGCTTTAATATTAATGGCTGTTCTTATTATAACATTAATATTGAAATAACGCATAATATTGGCGTGATGAATCGTGGAAAGAGATGATTGAAGAGATGAGCGGCGAAGTCGGTTCAGGTCTGAAAGTCTGAGGCACGGTCGGACGATGCACGCCAAGAACTCACGGCCGACGACCACGGCTGACGCAGGACGCCGAAGTTCCAGGACCAGGATGACGATGATTCCCCAGCGCCACCAAATGTAACAAGGCGGCTAGCCGAAGAATGAGGCGTGATGAACGATGGAAAAGAGATGATTTAGTGGCCGCTGGCCCAGAACGAGCGCTCCGTCCTGCGCCACTGCCATTTCGTCTTTTTCGTCACAATGTCTTTACATGCAAATTATTACATTAACCTTTGCATTATTAGCTTTGGCCGCGTTTGTGATGTCTGCGAGTGGCGCTGGTCCGCGCCAGATCTGCGGGAAGTGGCTGATTGCATGAATAACTTCTCAAATGATTTTAGACAATGACATGGACATTATTTGAGCTTACAGTACTGCTCTGTGAGAGCTTTCTCAAGTGCAGGAGTTTAATTTCATGCAATGCTATCAGCCCTAAAAACGGCAACGAGTGTCAATTAAACGCAAGGCGTATAATGTAACCATTATAATTTAACCATTCAGCAGAGTCTAGCGAAAGTGACTCAACGACAAGTAACCGCCGCGGTGGCTCAGCGGTTATGGTGCTCGGCTGCTGACCCGAAAGACGCGGGTTCGATCCCGGCCGCGGTGGTTGAATTTCTTTGGAGGAGAAATTCTAGAGGCCCGTGTACTGTGCGATGTCAGTGCACGTTAAAGAACCCCAGGTGGTCGAAATTTCCGGAGCCCTCCACTACGGCGTCTCTCATAGCCTTAGCCGCTTTGGGACGTTAAACCCCATAAACCAAACCGCTCAACGACAAGTCGACCCGAATAATTCCTGTGCAACTGCTTTTCGCTTTTTATTCGGATACAAGGTAAGAATAACGTCACTTGTCGACTATGAGGTTCGGCCGGTGTGGTACTTTAGGTTATTGCGCCAGGCAACTACTGAAATAAAAGGAAAACGAAAGCATTCTTTAATGTGCTGTTAAATCTTTCAACAGGTCTAGTCTTTAACGCTAGAGAAAAGCTATAGTATATTACACTTTGTACAAGTTCATGTGTTATCCTTTAAGTTTATATATCAGAACAGACATTAGGGAACGAGCTATTCTGCACCGCGGAGGTGAATGAGATGACAGTGATGTGGCGGATAGCAACTGAACTTAGCGCTGCTATAAAGCCGTACCTGAGTGAGCAGGAAAGCTATCGCTCCCCACGCGTGCGCTTTAGTGGCTTTACTCCTACGGAGGATAGGGAACTCGCCGCCTGTCGAGCGTATACAAGCTGCCAGGTCAAGACTACGTCGTCACCTGGGTTTCCGGCCACAAGGGCCTTGATGGCAACGTTAGGGCGGACACCTTGACTCGAGAATACGCATACCGAGAGAGGCCATCCCCTCCTGCCTTATATCCCCTACCCTACCACTTCGCCACCCGGATCGAAATCCAACGCCTTAATAGACGTATCTACCCTCTCCCTCTTCCCTCCCTTTCCTCTGAATACTCCTGCCTCCTACGGCGTATCCGAACCTACAATATTTACATCGCCTACACCCAACACTTTATGCAGACAAATGTCCATGGTGCTGCAACACCCCAACTCTAATACATATCACATGGACATGTCCCCAAAAACCTCACCATCTAAAGCTGCGTAATGCGGTCCTGGAGCTCTGGGAGGTGATGCTGACGAGCGCACGCCTCGAACACCAGGCAGCGCTCCTTGTCATCGACAGAAGGTCGGCAGAAGCCTCCGGAGCCCTGGACTGAGGCCCCACCCACATGCGCTCCAGCCACCACCCTCATCAATAAACGCTTGCTCACTCACACTACGCCCGCCTCACAACTTATCGCAGTGAACCAGATGGCCCGAGCGTCAGGCGACAGTTTCTACAAGTACGCTGTTTTCATGCTTCTCGCGAGCCTACCGCACAGATCTGGAGAGTGCTAGGTGTCGTCTCGCACTCATAACTTCCACACCACTGCTATAAGCTGCGAGATACGTTTTGATTCTCTTACGTATCCAAGCATATTTGCGTGCATGAAAACCGTAGAGACTGCTTGCATCCGTTCAGTTTCCTACCTAATTTTTTTCACCAGACGGCTACCGTTATCCTTTTTCCACCTTGCGCCAAGCGGTCCCATTTCCCGCATATCGCCATTCACCGCTCAGTTGTAGATCCTTCCTGGCCGAGATAACTCCCCTGCCCCTCACATGGACGCATGGACAGTCGACCAGAAGCGGCGCACGTTACCGTGAACCACGGGTCAAGTTTACTACAGCATGATTTCACATCAGGCGTCAATGGCCAGCATTATTTTTCTTTGTTTTACTTTGCTGCCTGTCTCCCTCGTTCCTGCAAGGAATCTAAATTTTAATTCATTATTTATTGATTAGGTGGTTAACAAGATCGTCATTCACTTAACGAATGAACTGGGAGGTGCAGTACAGCAGCCTTTACGTTGCGCTGGGGTGCACGGACATTAGCAAAGCCTACGTAATGTGTTCAAGCCGCGTAACAAGGAAAAAAATGCCGAACTGTGCGATGTTGCTGACTAACAGATGCCGCTGAAGATTAAAGTCGACTCTGGAGCTGACGCTAATTGTAGTGGTCGCATACGTGACCGATCTTGCCTTCCTTTCCTGCATGGTTCCGAACAATTAAATTTGCTGACGAAATGTGAATGCCAACAAGGGCAGTACAAACTGTTCGTACGGGTCACTTTGAGTTCCCTAATGGCGTCTCAAGCTCGGCTTTATTTCTGGGAGCGGAATAGTTTTTACACGGCCTTTACTCCTTGTATTCACGTTGCGTTTACACTGACCATGCGGCCATATTCTCTGTTCCCTCGAGAACCCGCTTCTCAATAAACGAACGGGACATATGGGACGCAGGACACTGCGCCTTTTCTTTCACAATCTAATGCAATCGTTTGCCTCCTTACGGCGTCGCGTTTGAGCACGCTCCTGCGTGGGACTGTAAGCAGCTGCTAATTCTCGCGCTGCAGGTGGTTTGAGATAAACAAAGGCGAAAAAAAGCACAGAGATTCGGTGAAAATATATGAGGTTTTGTTTTTCGATTCGACATCTTTTGTTCCCACCAATCTCAGGGCTTTGACGGACGGTTCACATTTTCATCTGCCCTTTTTGTCCAGAAAGAGCAGAGAACTGGCGTTCTCAGAGACATTCGCGAAAGGCAAAACGTTCCGCAAAAATAAGAATGGAGACACTGATTCACGCAGTGTTTGCATGGAATAGAAGTGAATGATCACACTATGGTGATAGTGTTTGGCTCCAACAAAAATGTTGTAATGACTTCGCTTTTGCTAGGAAAAACCGAGCTTTCATCAGAGAAGACATCTTTGCCAGCTGCAAAATGTGGACTATGAGCCCGTCTTTCTGTTCTTAACAACCGCGGCTGTAAGATTAGTTTTCACTGTCTCGGCGCTGAGAAAGAGCTGTAAAAACATTGCTGCGCGTGATAATTAATTAACACGGCACTCAAATGAATGAATTTCAAGAGAGCGGCTGCGAGGGGCGTCGCACTGGAGGGCTCCATATGTATTTCGACCTCCTAGGGTACTCTAATCTGCACCGAAAGGATTAGCACACGAAAGTTCTTGTATTTCAGCTTTATCGCAGTGCACCCTGGGCCGCCGAGACCAAACCCACGATCTCGTGGCAAGTCATGCACAGCTAGTCATCGCATAAAAATGTTACTGCCGACATAATCTCACCACCAGACAATCTCGACTATGTAACATGACTGCCATCTTAGTACTACACTTTTTTTTATCACCCTCTTGATTTTCCACTCTTGACTGCATGCCGACATTCTCAATAATCGAAGTTCTAAACCCAGCCAATAGCGAAGGTAGTTGCTGTATAAGTTACTGCACCACCTTCTTGGAATAGAGATATGTGTGTGCAGTCAGCATGAACGCAGTAGTTGTAATATCGTGTAACACTATGCACTGCTCTCCATTTTTTCGGTGGCAAATATTCGGAAAGTTAACGGGCCGCTGTTACCTTCTTGCTAAAGTATACTCTCAGAGAACGAAAACGGTGACCAGTTACCGAGCAGGCTTGCATTGATGTTGAACGAATTGGAGTTTGCTGGTTGCGAATACAAGCGGAAGCAGGACGCTACTACCGCAGAATCTATACCTCCACAACGGACAATGGTCTGTACAAAGTGCACAACCGCACGAGATCGTTGAGAAGCTAGGTGGTTGCAACCTAAGGACAACCTTTTTTATTTTACTGACATAAAATGTTGTTTTGGCTGCCGTGCGGCGTCCTATCGATATCACTAACGGTTGACAGGCTTAGCCGGAAGCTCCCGTTTCCAGGATTGTTTTTGGAGAGAGAAGTGCTTGAGTATGTCACTGCTACTCCCTCCTTGCCCCTTTTCCATGTCAGTGTGTCTCAGAAGCATAAACTGAAAAGGAATGCGACAACATCACAGTTCGCACCAGCTCGTGTCAAATGCTACCATTCCTTTTTGTTACAGTCCAGATGCTTAGATTACTCGCCCTCCCTGGTTCCGCATGAATAGAGCCGCGCCCTGAGGCATCTCAGTGAAGTCTTCGCAGATGTTAGGGCGCTCCAGGGGCGTGAGATAGCGACGTCGTGTGAGGCTTCATGCATTGCTGAACACACAAAGCGGTTGTATAATCGTCCACTTATTGTCTGCCGCCTCGGACGGGATTCCGGCGGGAGCCAGGGCAGCTGGCCGCATACAAAGGCTTTCTCTCACCATTGTTTATAATAGTTCACTTTCGATCGTCGTGGACACGCGCTGTCGGCTGGACGTCACAGGAAAGGATCTGTTCGCAGTGTCGCCTACTGCCGGCGCCTTGCATACGGTAGGAGGCGTCCATTTGGGGCTCTGGCGGCGGCGGGGACTCGCAAGTGCGTCGATATGAAACGGTTCGCGGTGGCAGTACTGCTTTGCGCTGCCCTCCTGTGTGCACTGCTGCATGGATCCGGTGAGTGATGACCGCCGAGTTTGTTGGTAGAAGAATAAGTGTTGACATCCCTAAAAGAAGCGGAAAAGGAGGACCAAGTGTCGGTGTTCAGCTGCTGAAGTTTTCAGCTCAGCGAAGTTTGAAAGGGCGAGGAATAAGGTTAATCACGGCACTAGCAGTGAGGGTTGGGAGCAGGGGCATGAGAAAGTGTTGCTCGTTGATTTCTTCTTGCTTTTTCTCACAGTGATGAAACAGTTAGATTAAATGTTCAAGGCACATCAGAGCTTCAATATAATTAGTAGTTCTCCGCGGATCATGCGCTGTGCAAAGAGACATATACCAAGACTAACGCCATCATTTTGAGCATTCGACTAGGAGCACTAATCTAACCTAACCTAGCTAACGAGCCAATGTAACCTTATCTTACTTTGCTTTTTAGAAATTATGGGCTACCTCTTTCTGTTGATAGAAGCCCCAGCAATAAAATTTACCTCATTAAGACACCGTTTTACCAAACTGGATTTGTTTTGCAGACGATGGATGCAGGTCGCCCGTATAGTGACATAAGGGCGTAACTGTGGTTCTTCAGGGGTTCAGCTTTGCTACAGAAGGCAAAGTTTCAGTGGATTTCTTTTTAGCTTTATTTATTGCGCTGTCTCACCTTACGATGTGATTTAGTGTTCATTTAGTCTAACACTGGGAAGCAAAGCAAAAGATACGCGGCTTCGTCTGCGAAGAGAATCTAAACGTCGCTTCAAATGCCAATAGGCAATAGAGCCGTTCGAACTAATAGCGATAAAAAAAAAATAAAAGAGAAAGGTGTGTATCCTGTAAATGTGGCATGCATAATTATTTTTCTTCGCCGCATTGATCCACGATGGATAGTACGCGCACGCACACAGAAAAGCCTCTCAAATGTCGTCCGACACAGTTGCATGCCTCCATCATATCCGACCCGTAATCAAGGCTCAGGCATGAGGCCTTCGTAAAAAGTAACTAGTTTTAGCGGCTCACATCATCGGACAGTGACGAGTCATAGCGTGCAATAATGTGACATGACGATCAAGTCCTTTTAAAGGCTCTCATATTGGAGGCGAGCGCTGATTTCTTGTATGAAATAAGGCTGTAGCTTCACTCTTGAATACTTTCCATCATGAAAAGGTGGGTTCAGAGATATATCAATGGGGCATTTACTTTCATATTCGTTAAAGTTTTATTCATTTCTTTGGCTCCCTGGAAAAATACACCTGAAATGATGCCCACGCTTCGGTACCCTAAGGTTAGCGCCGTTCATGCAGTCACTTCATCAAGGCCACTCGCACACTTTACAAGTATTGCGTAGGGGAGTTCATGACAACTCATATTCCGGGAAGGCGCGATGAAATGGAGCTTGTGAATGAGCACGTCTGCCTAACGTTACAGCTCGCTCCCTAGTTCTCGCCGTACAGTCTGGACGTAATAGGCTTACGAAAGTTGTGAACAGAGTGAGTTTTTTGATGCAAAACATATAAAAACTTAGCTACAGCGACGTAAGAGGCTTACGACATGCAAGAAATAGCATTTTCTTTGTGCCCTGTGCTTCTTCTCTGTTGTCGATTAGCGTTTTAGTGGTTTCATGGTCCCAAGCTCAATATAGTGCCACGACAAAATAGAATTGTTTCATGGTCTCATATTTGGTTCCTAATTAACTGTTTCATGCTGTTTCATCTTAATTTTATAACTGGCTTGTGCTTAGGACACTTTTAAACAAAATAAGTGAAATGTAGGAGGTGTTTTAATTTTAAAATTAAGACAACATTCGATCTGCTTTTAAAATATCTGAAGCGCCACACATAACAGAAAACCGATAGGTACACAGCTTAGAGAAAATCCAGTCCATGTGAACTATTTTTACCTGTTATGCTTGGAACTTCACAATGCGAAGAGAAAAAAAAAATGGCAACAACGAGGTTGACTAGATCTACGTCTGGTTCGCTCTCTTATAAAAGGGAAGAGAGCCAAAGAGATGATTATAGAGTAAAGGGATTGGGAAAAGCGACAATAAAGCTCATGCACAGACGGCTGCCAGTGAGGCCTGAATTCTTTTGAGGTGTATTCGCTCTTGTTTCTATCGTCCTGGTTTTAGAAAACAGCGGCCATTCTCGAGTCTCATCTGGTGTTCTCAAACGATCAACTTTAATGAATGTCGGTTTCTTGCAACGACCAGCATAATATTTCTGTGTGTTCCACTGGATCATACTTGGCAGTCAATAGTACTCAGTGCCAAACTGTCTGGCAGTATGGGACACATTTACGTGAGGAAAGCGTCTGATTTGTGCATCGTTTCATTTTCTCTCTGAGCCGTGCTGAGCGATTTTTGCGAAAGCAGAGTATTGAGCAGTGCTTCACATGGACATCATTTGGGGACCGTTAAAATGTAACCCATATACAGGGAGACAGACGGACACACGCACGGATCGTGTCCTAATTAATGTGTCCGTGTCAAATTCTAGCGCTTCCGAAGTGACATTTCAGCACGGACTAAATATAAGTTTTAAGCGATCGTGGAGCTTGTAAAGAGGTATAACTTGCATCTTAATATGTAATAATTTGAAAAGTATAAAACTTCTCGCGTGTAATATAAAGCAATACGCTGCACCCAATACTGCTCGTGTTGCTCGCAAACCCTACGCTGTACGCGAATGAATTTCGTTAAGGGCATGCATGCTTCGAAAGCTTTTGCGTCCTCTAAATATTTTGTACAAGCATACTTCGCGCCAGGATGTCGACTAGTTTTATTACGGATATCATGTCACTCTGGTGGTGGTGTTTATTAATGGGTGATGACATCTGAATATGACCCCGTCTTAAGAAGGCCTGTTTATTTATTTTCTTTTTCTCTCACTTTTTTGTCGGGACAAGCAATGCCTAATTTTGTCAGTGAGTGAGACACTGGGCGTGCAACTCGCTTTGCTTTGTGTTTAAGGCACCTGCGAACTATGTTGGCTCCTCTGCCTCTGCTGTACACAATCTACAGGCACATGTATTGGTTGTAAGGCTGTTTTTCAAGCAAATCCTACACAGCGCAGAACTTTTCACCATGCCTTTGCTATCGGGGTTTCATTTCATAATGATATCAAGAATACAGAGCGCGTAAGCAACGCTTGCGTATGCACATTCATACATGCCCACCGAACACACATGAAATGGCACAAGACACAAGCAACGTTAAACCAGTGATTTGTAAGAAGAATTCTAATCAAATTCGTGGCTGCCTATTTTTATCATGCCAGTAGTGCGATATGTAGCTATTGTATTTAGTGAGCCAAGTGGTAGTCGTGCTACAACCGTGCTCACAAAAAATTGAGCAAGCAGTTTCCACTGCTTAGTAAGTTAGTAGAGGCAGCCGACCCCAGAAAGAAGCTAACGAGCCTTCGGAACATTGAAAGGAGCGGTTTTACTACGTGATGCGTATTCACTGTCTGCCGAATTTAAGAACGTTGTGGGAAGAAAAGAGGTGAATGTATTTTGTTTTAGTCCTACTTAAACCAAGCAAGGCTCATCGCTCTGTTCAAAAGCGACTAGCACATTCGGCACCAGTATAAAAAAACAGCTTTGAAGCAGTGTATGAAGTAGTAATGACAGTTATAATGTTGGCAATGTGCGTTGCGCTCAATGCTCATGCAGTCACACACAGACTGGGCTAATCGGAACATGTAATAAGAACCGGATTCGAGAGCTTGCATGTTCCATAAGGATAATCACGGGCCGAAGATGGTAAAATTGGTAAATTAGTTTTTGAGGAAAGGAAACGCCGCAGTATCTGTCTCAATCTCGGCGGACACCTGAACCGCGCCGTAAGGGAAGAGAGGAATGCGGGAGTGAAAGAAGAAAAAGAGGTGCCGTAGTGGAGGTCTCCGGAATAATTTCGACCACCTGGGGATCTTTAACGTGCACTGACATCGCACAGCACACGAGCCTCTCTTGCGTTTCGCCTCCATCGAAACGCTGCCGCCGCGGTCGGGTTCGAACCCGGGTACTCCGGCTCGGTGGACGAGCGCCTTACCACTGAGCAACCGCGGAGGGTATCGAAGATGCACCACCGTCGTGTTTTCGGTCGCCTTTCTTAATAAGGGAACGTTAAAGCCAAGCGAACACTCGGGTGACCCTCACAGGGTAACGAAATATGAGCGCACGCTTCCCGCTGTGGCAGTGACAGTTCTGCTCGAACGCATGTCTGCCGTACCGATAGCTGGCGGCGATTAGGTCCGGTTAAAGGTGCACTGAAGAGGATTCTGAACTTGTCTTTTTGCCGCGGGAACTCGATGTACATGTTCCTAGCATTCTTAGAAACTGCGACTTATTGCCCTGTGTGGCCGATTTCCCTAATTAAATCGAATTAACGTCCGGCTCCCGCCTTTATTTTTTGAATTCTCCCTCGTACGGTGGGCGGAGTCGACCAATGCGTGAAGTGCCTTTCAGCCAGCTCCGTGGAGGCTTTGCTTTCGCTTTATTTTCTTTTTTAGGTTTCCATGAATAAATAGTTTAAATCGTCTTTTCTTGGGCTAGTTGGTTTTTCATGGTGTAGGTGTTTGCAGCGCACACGAAACAAGGACGGACAGAAAAGGGAACGAAACCGCGCTCTGTTTCGTCCCCTTTTCTGTCCGTCCTTGTTTCGTGTGCGCTGCAAACACCTACAGCGTAAATAGTTTCATTCGCAGATAATATAGCCGCATAATAAGCCCGAAGAAATAAAAATCGGCGCGGACTATTTCCTACTACGGACTACTACGTATTACTCCGCCGATGGCAGAGCGGCAAGTCGCCACGGGACTGGGTGAAAGGCACTCCACGCGTTGGTCGACTCCGCCCACCGTACGAGGGAGAATTAAAAAAATAAAGGCGGGAGCCGGACGTTAATTCGATTTAATTAGGGAAATCGGCCACACAGGGCAATAAGTCGCAGTTTCTAAGAATGCTAGGAACGTGTACATCGAGTTCCCGCGGCAAAAAGACAAGTTCAGAATCCTCTTCAGTGCACCTTTAACACTCAACGATGTATAGGTGCCTTGAACATCTCGTCAGTCCAACACGCATTATTGTGGGTGGCATTTCTGGCGTTCTCTTAGCGGCCAATTTCTGAATCAGATGAGAAACAGCAGAAAATTTATTCGTCAAAAAAGCGACAGTAAAAAGTTTATTTCAGCGCAATACCACGAGTCGATCAGACCCTGTGGTAGAGTCACGAAGGACAGGTGGTCCACCAGCTGATCAGGGGTGAGGCAAGGCGCGCCATGAGGAGGGTTTCGATTAGTCCTTGATCAATGAATTTTTCAAATTCCGATTGCACCATAGTGGATTAGATATATTATCATTATAATTAATTAAACTGTGGCTAGTTATTTGGATGACTGAAACCCGCAATCTTCCTGTAGCTCGTATCTGCCGGCTCCAATCTGTAGCCACAGAAGGAAACATTCACCTGGCTGCTATCGCCATTTTTTACGAAAGCTGCAAAGCCTCCTTCATATTTCAAAGAACATTCAGCCCAGGAGTCCCACATTAAAGGAAGCAGTTTTAAAAACACGACCTCTTTTTACGACACAGCTACCTACACTTCAACGATAGAAGAACCACCCACACAGCCTAACTGTGGGCACTTTCAGTCTCACTCTGAAGAACTGCATGGTCAAGTCGGATGTGCGCCAAAATTTTATTTATTTTTTTTTTCCGCAAGCAAAGGCTGGTGGTTTCAAGTGTTGCAATTTATTCCCGAATGCGACCCTGTTCTCAGTCCGAACGGAATAGTCCACTTATAGCATTTTCCGGTTATCCTAGTCAGTGTGCGACTGCATGAGTGAGGAATGCAGTGCACATTCAGAGGTGAATAAGAAGAAGAATCAGAACAAGACGCAGAAAGAGAGCAGTGCTGCACTCAAGTATGTTGCTGGCTAGTTCGTGCTTCATTCTCATGGCGCGACATTAAAAACGTTCACAAGGAAGACACACAGGACGACGCGCCATACTCTGGACTGATCAGTTTGTAGTAGCTCGTTGTCCTGTGTATCTCCCTCGTGAACGTTTTTTGTGCTGTGCTTACTTATTAGCCAAGAGCAGAGTGCGAACATGAGAACGGACGAATAAGTGCTACACAAGTGGAAACCAACAGGAGGAGATGAACTTGGGCGAGGCAGCTAATGCTCTAACCGATAGCCCGTGGTCTGTTAAGATAAGGAAATGGATTTCTAGCAAAGCTAGATTCTGATGAAGATTGCAGAGACTGATCGAGAGATGAGAGAAAGGAATTTGACAGCGTGTAGGGTGGCCACGGCCAGCACAGGACACGGTTAACTGAAGAACAGCTGTAGAGGCATCTCTCTTTTGGATTGGTGGTAAGGTGGACAGTTATCGTAATGCCGGTGTGAACATGCTTTAGCACGATACAGTGAGCAAAGAGTTCTATTGTTTTGGTACAACAAAATTACAAGGCTATATTGTCTCGTGGTCACGCAACTAAGCAAGAATAACGAAAAATCATAGTGATGAGTTTAGCGATTACCAACTTTTACTTCAGCGGCCAGAGTATCTGGACTTTCCTCACTACTGCTTGCATGACATGATGAACGTTTAGTGTAAAGATGAAGTAGTGATGTGAAAACAAGTCTTGAAGTAAATGTGTCCTGAAATGGTTTATTTCATAAGCGACTGGAGCAGAGATGCCCAATCAACGATGGTCACATGAAAAGTGAACGGCTGCTCAAGACGGTAGTCACGCTTCTCTTTACCTAATCCAAGCCAAACGTCATTTCGTTTCAGACTGCCTTCTCAAGAAGCAAAAATGTGGAAAGATAATAGCCAGCAAATTTGTAAGTATCCTATAATCGTTTACGCTTTTTAAGTAACTCCGGGCGCCTCAGCCTTCGTGCTTTCACGAAAATTCTTCTTAACATCACTGTTCTCTTTCTCTCCTCAGACGAACATCTTCGGTCGTACGCCGTACTGCAAATACCTCTGCCGATCATTTCCTCCCAAGGTAGAGAGTGAAATGGAAGGAACACCCTGTTGGGTAAGACTTCTTAGCGCTGCCTGCATAGATTTAGGACCCAGCTTTTGTCACTTCAAATTTTCATCGCTACGGACGACCAGAAGCGATGGTCAGGAGAAAGACAGAAGCAGCAATTCATCTAGATGAGTGCGGAAATTGGTGGTAATAGTGATCTCCTCGCTTCACGTATTGGGCCATCAGGTCATTCCGCGAGATCAACGGATTTCGCCAATTTGGCTTGTCGATCCCGGCAGCCGGCGCGTGCTTTCTTCTCCAGGTTCCAGCCAGAATGTCAAGTGGTTTGGGGAAGCTGCTTCATGTCTAGCGGGGCTGAGGAGGCTAGCTCGGGCAACTAGAGACACTGAAAAACTGCATAAACCATTCTGACGAAGCAAATATTCGGAAAGCTGGTGGCGGCAGGTGAAAATGAAACATGAGCAAGTGTGTAAGAGTGCTTCACTGTGCCTGAAAAGAAGCAGTTAAGCTGTTCCAACAGCATGCCACATTTAGTTACCACTTCTCTGGGGCGGAGGCCACGGAAGAAGTTTTGCGAATTCTTTCCGAGCACCCACATTAAGAATATTTTCTATGACTAACAACGCAAACAATCCATATGATTCGTCGCCGTGTGCACATGAGGTAAGGTTTGGCCCAATGTGTGTCATATCTTGTTCTTAATCAAGCAAAGCATTCACGCGATGGTGTTTGCCCTATATTCGACATGCATTATATTCGTATGCTCTTTCTTATGCTGATCTAAGCCCGAAAGCGGGTCGGTTTGGCTGTTTCCTTGGCCCCCATTTCCAACGAGTCGTTGACTGCTGACGGTGCATGGTCTCTACGGATCAGATGTACTTTTCAAGTTTCCGGGCGTCACATAACTTCTAGTGGAGCAAACATCGTGTGTCGCGTGCGCAAATGGGCCCATTGCTCAGTTTTCTGCACAGACACAGTCCTTTCCATAATTAACTCACCGTCACCTGTCATGTTACCAATGCGTCAGCATTAGAAGGGTTTGCGCACGCGTAAATGGTGACCGCCGTGTGACAGAAGCCAGGTCGCCAATCTCCCACGGTGGGCAGGTGGGAACCTGTCGACATTCGTGCGTTAACCTTGAATATAACGAAGTTTCGTTTGTTTGCTCCGACGTAACGAACCTATGTACGCCACCTGTGAATACAGCGAACTTTCAGGTCTGAACCTCGATATAATGAACTGAGAGTCTGGACCTCAGATGTAAGAAATCTAAGTGTAACACCTGGAATATAACTAACTTTAATGTGTCAACCTTTTATATAACGCATATTTGGATGATAACGCGTTGAAACGGTCCATCGAGGATAGGCTATGGGTTTTTCTTAGCTCTCTTTCTGAATAAACAGCGCTAAAGACGAGGACGAAGAGTAAACAGGACGAGAGCTGTTCGTCCTCCTCGTCTTTGTGTTTAGCGCTGTTTATTCATTATGTCGCCGTACCAACTAGCCCAAACGTCTCTTCTCTCTTTCTGCTGTCAATGCCAATCTGTTCAGAGCCGGCCTCCTAAACTTTCCTATGATTGAACTTCCTCCTATTCAGTGATAAATATTCTCTTTTTTTTTGCGTTTTCAGGGCCTGCGCGGGAAAGGCACGTGCCAGAACGGCAGGTGCGAAGCGACCGAGCATAAGCAGTTTCGACCTCTGCCTCCAATCCCCAGACCTCAGAAACCTACGCGTTCACGCTCTGGCCCTGAATCCTACCCCAAAAATTTCAAATGATTTCGCCAACACTTCAACCACGCCCTAGCCTCTCCAAATAAGGGAAAGAAATCGTCACTGTGGAGACCTGACAGCAAAAGAAAAGAAGAGCGTTTACTTGAGATTCCTTGTCATGCGGAGCTCTCCGTTTTGTACGTTATATAATTTTGGATCGTCCACTTAGTTATGTTGTTAGTTTCGTGGTTCCGGCGTTAAGGCTTGGCCGTCTTGATTTACAATTAGATGATGATTTAGAATAAATGAGTCACTGTTTCTGGTATGGAATGAAAATAAATTTGTCATTTAAAAATCTTGGCTGCTGTGACGGATGATTCCGTGCCGTCGGTCGTTGCGCCTTGACCTCTGTTGAGCGCAACGAACCAAGAGGGAGATGTGCAGCCCCTTCAGGAAGAGTGGACGGAAGGGCAAGCCGTGTAAAGTGCATAAGGTGCCGTGGTCCCGTGTCGCCACAACGCGCTTGTAGGGCTTCGCGTATTGTAGCACCTGTTAATGCCTAACAAATCTGCCAATATGAAATACCTAGTTCTGCAAGTGACCAGCTTATGTTGAAAGCGTTGAGATCTAAGTGATGCAGCCACGGTACAAAAGACATGAAGACATTCCGAATCGTATCTTCGTGTCGCGTCTTGTGTTGTGGTTGTATCGCTCACTCAAACTGCGCTCGCACTCATGTAGGCTATGTATAAGTTAGGCCTTTTTGTAGCCTTGTGACGTGCTTGTTCCAGATTGTGCTCTAGAGGAAAGAGAGGTGCGACAGCGCGCTCCTCCAATAGGTACGAGCTGTTACTTTGGTGTGGAGTGAGAAATAATTTCATTTAATTGCATGAATGACAGATGCGGATCTTAAATTCATCTAAACAAAATCATTGCAAGGTGCAGCACACACTAAGACGAAGCTGTGACATCGCGGTGAACACAAATGTGTACAAACCGCCTTAAAGGGCTAATAGCGATAATTATTGTTGCGAGTGCTGTGAGCAAAAAACAAACAAACTTTACTGACATGTCTGGCATCCGGACAGAGGGGACGAACAGGCGCAGATGGCAGCTCAAGGTAGGCTGTTTATTTCCACGAGAGAGTGTGGGTTCCAAAGAAGAGAAAAAAGTACTGATGATGATAGTACAGGCTGTAGGGAAAACGAAACTGAAGCTTGGGCGGTATAGAACGGTAGTGCACGAAAATAGACTTTTATTCGACTTGCCTGCTTGCCTCAAATCTCTTGAAATTTTAAAAGGCTACCCCACCAAAAAAGGGCTCCTTTTCCAGCGTTTTAATAAAATGTTAATCGAGGTATGCCCACAGCAGATTTCGGTTAAAGTGGACAGTTATTTAGAACCACGGCGCGCTCTGAAAAAGACCAAAAAATGACGCATATTATCGGCATAACAGCTTTCTATTTGATTGACAAAATACATGCACATTTGGAAAATATGTTGAATGTGCATATTTCGTTAAGTGCGCAAAAGTTCTTTGAGCAGCACTTAGTGGGTCTTTAGTTTGCGTTATTCAAAGTTTACCGTAATAGCAAAGCTGGTGACCCAGAACCAAAACGCGACACAAAACGCGACTGGTGACAAAGTGCCAAAATCACTTCGCGCCGAGTGCGTTTTGCGGTGAATGCCACTAAACGTCACCCAGCGGCATTGCGAAAATGACACTAAAGGCGAGTATCACTCGTTGAAAGCAACACTACGCTTGCCTGTCCTACAAATGTATTATAACACTTAGATACAAACATTATGTCAGGATTCCTTGCTTAGGCTTGAGGTTGTTGACCCCTTATGTTACAGATGTGTTCCATTCGTATAAGCGCTACCGTAATTAGTTCAGACACATGTGGAGTGGCGCCATCATCCCACCTGCCTCGTCGCTATTTTCGTAAGGTGCGGAGGTG